>NW_025547962.1:0-118467 GCF_905237065.1 Salmo salar | reverse complement strand
GGTCATGCCGAACTATCGACATTCTGGACAGACCTAAAAAAACATTTTAAAACCATTTTCACCAAAAATTGCAGATTTCTATTTTGTCCCTAAAAACGATGACTCCGATCATGCTGAAAAAGCGACATTCTGGACAGGTCTAAAAAAATTTTAAAACCATTTTCACCAAAAATTGCTGATTTTTTTTTCTTCATTTTCGTGACACAAAAACAGTGACCCCGGTCATGCCAAACTAGCGACATTCTGGACAGGCCTAAAAAAAACATTTTAAAACCATTTTCACAAAAATTTTAGATTTCTATTTTTGTCACCAAAAACGAATACTCCGATCATGCCGAACTATCGACATTCTGGACAGGCCTAAAAAAAACATTTTAAAACCATTTTCACAAAAAATTGCAGATTTCTATTTTGTCCCTAAAAACGATGACTCCGATCATGCCGAAAAAGCGACATTCTGGACAGGCCTAAAAAAAAGCATTTTAGAACCATTTTCAAAAAAGCTCAGAATTCTTTTTTTCATTTTTTGACACAAAAACAGTGACCCCGGTCATGCCGAACTATCGACATTCTGGACAGGCCTAAAAAAATTTTTAGAACCATTTTCACAAAAATTGCAGATTTCTATTTTGTCCCTAAAAACGATGACTCCGATCATGCCGAAAAAGCGACATTTTGGACAGGCCTAAAAAAAAGCATTTTAGAACCATTTTCAAAAAAAGCTCAGAATTCTTTTTTCATTTTTGACACAAAAACAGTGACCCCGGTCATGCCGAACTATCGACATTCTGGACAGGCCTAAAAAAATTTTTAGAACCATTTTCACAAAAAATTGCAGATATTTTTTTTCATTTTCATGACACAAAAACAGTGACCCCGGTCATGCCGAACTATCGACATTCTGGACAGGCCTAAAAAAACATTTTAAAACAATTTTCACAAAAATTGCAGATTTCTATTTTGTCCCTAAAAACGTTGACTCCGATCATGCCGAAAAGCGACATTCTGGACAGGCTTAAAAAAAATTTTTAGAACCATTTTCACAAAAAATTGCAGATTTTTTTTCTCATTTTCGTGACACAAAAACAGTGACCCCGGTCATGCCGAACTATCGTCATTCTGGACAGGCCTAAAAAAAAATTTAAAAACCATTTTCACAAAAAATTACAGATATTTTTTTCTCATTTTCGTGACACAAAAACAGTGACTCCGATCATGCCGAAAAAGCGACATTCTGGACAGGCCTAAAAAAAAAATGTAGAACCATTTTCACAAAAAATTGCAGATATTTTTTTCTCATTTTCGTGACACAAAAATAGTGACCCCGGTCATGCCGAACTATCGACATTCTGGACAGACCTAAAAAAAACATTTTAAAACCATTTTCACCAAAAATTGCAGATTTCTATTTTGTCCCTAAAAACGATGACTCCGATCATGCTGAAAAAGCGACATTCTGGACAGGTCTAAAAAAATTTTTAAAACCATTTTCACCAAAAATTGCTGATTTTTTTTTCTTCATTTTCGTGACACAAAAACAGTGACCCCGGTCATGCCGAACTATCGACATTCTGGACAGGCCTAAAAAAACATTTTAAAACCATTTTCACTAAAAATTGTAGATTTCTATTTTTGTCACCAAAAACGAATACTCCGATCATGCCGAACTAGCGACATTTTGGACAGGCCTAAAAAAAAGCATTTTAGAACCATTTTCAAAAAAAAGCTCAGAATTCTTTTTTCATTTTTTGACACAAAAACAGTGACCCCGGTCATGCCGAACTATCGACATTCTGGACAGGCCTAAAAAAACATTTTAAAACCATTTTCACAAAAAATTGCAGATTTCTATTTTGTCCCTAAAAACGATGACTCCGATCATGCCGAAAAAGCGACATTTTGGACAGGCCTAAAAAAAAGCATTTTAGAACCATTTTCAAAAAAGCTCAGAATTCTTTTTTCATTTTTTGACACAAAAACAGTGACCCCGGTCATACCGAACTATCGACATTCTGGACATGCCTAAAAAACATTTTAAAACCATTTTCACAAAAAATTGCAGATTTCTATTTTGTCCCTAAAACGATGACTCCGATCATGCCGAAAAGCGACATTCTGGACAGGCCTAAAAAAAAATGTAGAACCATTTTCACAAAAATTGCAGATATTTTTTTCTCAATTTCGTGACACAAAAACAGTGACCCCGGTCATGCCGAACTATCGACATTCTGGACAGGCCTAAAAAAACATTTTAAAACCATTTTCACCAAAAATTGCAGATTTCTATTTTGTCCCTAAAAACGATGACTCCGATCATGCCGAAAAAGCGACATTTTGGACAGGCCTAAAAAAAAGCATTTTAGAACCATTTTCAAAAAAGCTCAGAATTCTTTTTTTCATTTTTGACACAAAAACAGTGACCCCGGTCATGCCGAACTATCGACATTCTGGACAGGCCTAAAAAAAATTTTTAGAACCATTTTCACAAAAAATTGCAGATATTTTTTTTCATTTTCGTGACACAAAAACAGTGACCCCGGTCATGCCGAACTATCGACATTCTGGACAGGCCTAAAAAAAAATGTTAAAACCATTTTCACAAAAATTGCAGATTTCTATTTTGTCCCTAAAAACGATGACTCCGATCATGCCGAAAAAGCGACATTCTGGACAGGCCTAAAAAAAAAATGTAGAACCATTTTCACAAAAAATTGCAGATATTTTTTTCTCAATTTCGTGACACAAAAACAGTGACCCCGGTCATGCCGAACTATCGACATTCTGGACAGGCCTAAAAAAAACATTTTAAAACCATTTTCACCAAAAATTGCAGATTTCTATTTTGTCCCTAAAAACGATGACTCCGATCATGCTGAAAAAGCGACATTCTGGACAGGCCTAAAAAAATTTTTTAAAAACATTTTCACCAAAAATTGCTGATTTTTTTTTCTTCATTTTCGTGACACAAAAACAGTGACCCCGGTCATGCCAAACTAGCGACATTCTGGACAGGCCTAAAAAAAACATTTTAAAACCATTTTCACAAAAAATTGCAGATTTCTATTTTGTCCCTAAAAACGATGACTCCGATCATGCCGAAAAAGCGACATTTTGGACAGGCCTAAAAAAAAAGCATTTTAGAACCATTTTCAAAAAAAGCTCAGAATTCTTTTTTTCATTTTTTGACACAAAAACAGTGACCCCGGTCATGCCGAACTATCGACATTCTGGACAGGCCTAAAAAAATTTTTAGAACCATTTTCACAAAAAATTGCAGATATTTTTTTTTCATTTTCGTGACACAAAAACAGTGACCCCGGTCATGCCGAACTATCGACATTCTGGACAGGCCTAAAAAAACATTTTAAAACCATTTTCACAAAAAATTGCAGATTTCTATTTTGTCCCTAAAAACGATGACTCCGATCATGCCGAAAAAGCGACATTCTGGACAGGCCTAAAAAAATTTTTAGAACCATTTTCACAAAAAATGGCAGATATTTTTTTCTCATTTTCGTGACACAAAAACAGTGACCCCGGTCATGCCGAACTATCGACATTCTGGACAGACCTAAAAAAAACATTTTAAAACCATTTTCACCAAAAATTGCAGATTTCTATTTTGTCCCTAAAAACGATGACTCCGATCATGCTGAAAAAGCGACATTCTGGACAGGTCTAAAAAAAATTTTTAAAACCATTTTCACCAAAAATTGCTGATTTTTTTTTTCTTCATTTTCGTGACACAAAAACAGTGACCCCGGTCATGCCAAACTAGCGACATTCTGGACAGGCCTAAAAAAACATTTTAAAACCATTTTCACAAAAATTTTAGATTTCTATTTTTGTCACCAAAAACGAATACTCCGATCATGCCGAACTATCGACATTCTGGACAGGCCTAAAAAAACATTTTAAAAACATTTTCACAAAAATTGCAGATTTCTATTTTGTCCCTAAAAACGATGACTCCGATCATGCCGAAAAGCGACATTCTGGACAGGCCTAAAAAAAAGCATTTTAGAACCATTTTCAAAAAAGCTCAGAATTCTTTTTTTCATTTTTTGACCCAAAAACAGTGACCCCGGTCATGCCGAACTATCGACATTCTGGACAGGCCTAAAAAAAATTTAAAAACCATTTTCACCAAAAATGGCTGATTTTTTTTTCTTCATTTTTTGACACAAAAACAGTGACCCCGGTCATACCGAACTATCGACATTATGGACAGGCCTAAAAAAAACATTTTAAAACCATTTTCACAAAAAATTGCAGATTTCTATTTTGTCCCTAAAAACGATGACTCCGATCATGCCGAAAAAGCAACATTCTGGACAGGCCTAAAAAAATTTTTTGAACCATTTTCAGCAAAAATTGCAGATATTTTTTCCTCATTTTCGTGACACAAAAACAGTGACCCCGGTCATGCCGAACTATCGACATTCTGGACAGGCCTAAAAAAAACATTTTAAAACCATTTTCACCAAAAATTGCAGATTTCTATTTTGTCCCTAAAAACGATGACTCCGATCATGCCGAAAAAGCGACATTCTGGACAGGTCTAAAAAAATTTTTTAAAACCATTTTCACAAAAAATTGTAGATTTTTTTTTCTTCATTTTCGTGACAGAAAAACAGTGACCCCGGTCATGCCGAACTAGCGACATTTTGGACAGGCCTAAAAAAAAAGCATTTTAGAACCATTTTCACAAAAAAAGCTCAGAATTCTTTTTTTCATTTTTTGACACAAAAACAGTGACCCCGGTCATGCCGAACTATCGACATTCTGGACAGGCCTAAAAAAAACATTTTAAAACCATTTTCACAAAAAATTGCAGATTTCTATTTTGTCCCTAAAAACGATGAATCCGATCATGCCGAAAAAGCGACATTCTGGACAGGCCTAAAAAAAAAATGTAGAACCATTTTCACAAAAAATTGCAGATATTTTTTTCTCATTTTCGTGACACAAAAACAGTGACCCCGGTCATGCCGAACTATCGACATTCTGGACAGGCCTAAAAAACATTTTAAAACCATTTTCACCAAAAATTGCAGATTTCTATTTTGTCCCTAAAAACGATGACTCCGATCATGCCGAAAAAGCGACATTCTGGACAGGCCTAAAAAAAATTTAAAAACCATTTTCACCAAAAATGGCAGATTTTTTTTTCTTCATTTTTTTACACAAAAACAGTGACCCCGGTCATGCCGAACTAGCGACATTCTGGACAGGCCTAAAAAAAAATTTTAGAACCATTTTCACAAAAAAAGGCTGATATTTTTTTCTCATTTTCGTGACACAAAAACAGTGACCCCGGTCATGCCGAACTAGCGACATTCTGGACAGGCCTAAAAAAAAACATTTTAAAACCATTTTCACCAAGAATTGCTGTTTTTTTTCTTCATTTTCGTGAAAAAAAAACAGTGACCCCGGTCATGCCGAACTAGCGACATTCTGGACAGGCCTAAAAAAAAAACATTTTAAAACCATTTTCACAAAAAATTGTAGATTTCTATTTTTGTCACCAAAAACGATGACTCCGATCATGCCGAACTAGCGACATTTTGGACAGGCCTAAAAAAAAGCATTTTAGAACCATTTTCAAAAAAAAGCTCAGAGTGCTTTTTTCATTTTTGTGACACAAAAACAGTGACCCCGGTCATGCCGAACTATCGACATTCTGGACAGGCCTAAAAAAACATTTTAAAACCATTTTCACAAAAAATTGCAGATTTCTATTTTGTCCCTAAAAACGATGACTCCGATCATGCCGAAATAGCGACATTCTGGACAGGCCTAAAAAAAGCATTTTAGAACCATTTTCACAAAAATTGCAGATTTCTATTTTGACCCAAAAACGATGACTCCGGTCATGCCGAACAACCGACATTCTGGACAGGCCTAAAAAAAACATTTTAAAACCATTTTCACAAAAAATTGTAGATTTCTATTTTTGTCACCAAAAACGATGACTCCGATCATGCCGAACTAGCGACATTTTGGACAGGCCTAAAAAAAAAGCATTTTAGAACCATTTTCAAAAAAAGCTCAGAATTCTTTTTTTCATTTTTTGACACAAAAACAGTGACCCCGGTCATGCCGAACTATCGACATTCTGGACAGGCCTAAAATAAAAAAAAAAAACATTTTCACCAAAAATGGCTGATTTTTTTTTCTTCATTTTTTGACACAAAAACAGTGACCCCGCTCATACCGACCTATCGACATTCTGGACATGCCTAAAAAAACATTTTAAAAACATTTTCACAAAAAATTGCAGATTTCTATTTTGTCCCTAAAAACGATGACTCCGATCATGCCGAAAAAGCGACATTTTGGACAGGCCTAAAAAAAAAGCATTTTAGAACCATTTTCAAAAAAAGCTCAGAATTCTTTTTTTCATTTTTTGACACAAAAACAGTGACCCCGGTCATGCCGAACTATCGTCATTCTGGACAGGCCTAAAAAATTTTTTAAAACCATTTTCACCAAAAATGGCTGATTTTTTTTCTTCATTTTTTGACACAAAAACAGTGACCCCGGTCATACCGAACTATCGACATTCTGGACATGCCTAAAAAAACATTTTAAAACCATTTTCACAAAAAATTGCAGATTTCTATTTTGTCCCTAAAAACGATGACTCCGATCATGCCGAAAAAGCGACATTCTGGACAGGCCTAAAAAAAAAAATTTTAAAACCATTTTCACCAAAAATTGCTGATTTTTTTTTCTTCATTTTCGTGACACAAAAACAGTGACCCCGGTCATGCCAAACTAGCGACATTCTGGACAGGCCTAAAAAAAACATTTTAAAACCATTTTCACAAAAAATTGCAGATTTCTATTTTGTCCCTAAAAACGATGACTCCGATCATGCCGAAAAAGCGACATTTTGGACAGGCCTAAAAAAAAAGCATTTTAGAACCATTTTCAAAAAAAGCTCAGAATTCTTTTTTTCATTTTTTGACACAAAAACAGTGACCCCGGTCATGCCGAACTATCGACATTCTGGACAGGCCTAAAATTTAAAAAAAAACCATTTTCACCAAAAATGGCTGATTTTTTTTTCTTCATTTTTTGACACAAAAACAGTGACCCCGCTCATACCGACCTATCGACATTCTGGACATGCCTAAAAAAACATTTTAAAACCATTTTCACAAAAAATTGCAGATTTCTATTTTGTCCCTAAAAACGATGACTCCGATCATGCCGAAAAAGCAACATTCTGGACAGGCCAAAAAAAAAAATTTAGAACCATTTTCACAAAAAATTGCAGATATTTTTTTCTCATTTTCGTGACACAAAAACAGTGACCCCGGTCATGCCGAACTATCGACATTCTGGACAGGCCTAAAAAAACATTTTAAAACCATTTTCACAAAAAATTGCAGATTTCTATTTTGTCCCTAAAAACGATGACTCCGATCATGCCGAAAAAGCGACATTCTGGACAGGCCTAAAAATTAAAAAAAAACATTTTCACCAAAAATTGCTGATTTTTTTTTCTTCATTTTCGTGACACAAAAACAGTGACCCCGGTTATGCCGAACTAGCGACATTCTGGACAGGCCTAAAAAAAACATTTTAAAACCATTTTCACAAAAAATTGTAGATTTCTATTTTTGTCACCAAAAACGATGACTCCGATCATGCCGAACTAGCGACATTTTACACAGGCCTAAAAAAAAAGCTCAGAATTATTTTTTCATTTTTTGACACAAAAACAGTGACCCCGGTTATGCCGAACTAGCGACATTCTGGACAGGCCTAAAAAAAACATTTTAAAACCATTTTCACAAAAAATTGTAGATTTCTATTTTTGTCACCAAAAACGATGACTCCGATCATGCCGAACTAGCGACATTTTGGACAGGCCTAAAGAAAAATTACAAAACCATTTTCACCAAAAATGGCTGATTTTTTTTCTTCATTTTCGTGACACAAAAACAGTGACCCCGGTCATGCCAAACTAGCGACATTCTGGACAGGCCTAAAAAAAACATTTTAAAACCATTTTCACAAAAAATTGCAGATTTCTATTTTGTCCCTAAAAACGATGACTCCGATCATGCCGAAAAAGCGACATTCTGGACAGGCCAAAAAAAAAAATGTAGAACCATTTTCACAAAAAATTGCAGATATTTTTTCTCATTTTCGTGACACAAAAACAGTGACCCCGGTCATGCCGAACTATCGACATTCTGGACAGGCCTAAAAAAACATTTTAAAACCATTTTCACAAAAATTGCAGATTTCTATTTTGTCCCTAAAAACGATGACTCCGATCATGCCGAAAAAGCGACATTCTGGACAGGCCTAAAAAAAAAATGTAGAACCATTTTCACCAAAAATTGCTGATTTTTTTTTCTTCATTTTCGTGACACAAAAACAGTGACCCCGGTCATGCCAAACTAGCGACATTCTGGACAGGCCTAAAAAAACATTTTAAAACCATTTTCACAAAAAATAGCAGATTTCTATTTTGTCCCTAAAAACGATGACTCCGATCATGCCGAAAAAGCAACATTCTGGACAGGCCTAAAAATTAAAAAAAAACATTTTCACCAAAAATTGCTGATTTTTTTTTCTTCATTTTCGTGACACAAAAACAGTGACCCCGGTTATGCCGAACTAGCGACATTCTGGACAGGCCTAAAAAAAACATTTTAAAACCATTTTCACAAAAAATTGTAGATTTCTATTTTTGTCACCAAAAACGATGACTCCGATCATGCCGAACTAGCGACATTTTACACAGGCCTAAAAAAAAAGCATTTTAGAACCATTTTCACCAAAAAGCTCAGAATTATTTTTTCATTTTTTGACACAAAAACAGTGACCCCGGTTATGCCGAACTAGCGACATTCTGGACAGGCCTAAAAAAAACATTTTAAAACCATTTTCACAAAAAATTGTAGATTTCTATTTTTGTCACCAAAAACGATGACTCCGATCATGCCGAACTAGCGACATTTTGGACAGGCCTAAAGAAAAATTACAAAACCATTTTCACCAAAAATGGCTGATTTTTTTTCTTCATTTTCGTGACACAAAAACAGTGACCCCGGTCATGCCAAACTAGCGACATTCTGGACAGGCCTAAAAAAAACATTTTAAAACCATTTTCACAAAAAATTGCAGATTTCTATTTTGTCCCTAAAAACGATGACTCCGATCATGCCGAAAAAGCGACATTCTGGACAGGCCAAAAAAAAAAATGTAGAACCATTTTCACAAAAAATTGCAGATATTTTTTTCTCATTTTCGTGACACAAAAACAGTGACCCCGGTCATGCCGAACTATCGACATTCTGGACAGGCCTAAAAAAAACATTTTAAAACCATTTTCACAAAAAATTGCAGATTTCTATTTTGTCCCTAAAAACGATGACTCCGATCATGCCGAAAAAGCGACATTCTGGACAGGCCAAAAAAAAATGTAGAACCATTTTCACCAAAAATTGCTGATTTTTTTTTCTTCATTTTCGTGACACAAAAACAGTGACCCCGGTCATGCCAAACTAGCGACATTCTGGACAGGCCTAAAAAAACATTTTAAAACCATTTTCACAAAAAATAGCAGATTTCTATTTTGTCCCTAAAAACGATGACTCCGATCATGCCGAAAAAGCGACATTCTGGACAGGCCTAAAAAAAATTTTTAGAACCATTTTCACCAAAAATTGCAGATATTTTTTTTTCATTTTCGTGACACAAAAACAGTGACCCCGGTCATGCCGAACTATCGACATTCTGGACAGGCCTAAAAAAACATTTAAAAACCATTTTCACAAAAAATTGCAGATTTCTATTTTGTCCCTAAAAAAGATGACTCCGATCATGCCGAAAAAGCGACATTCTGGACAGGCCTAAAAAAAAAATTAAAAACCATTTTCACCAGAAATTGCTGATTTTTTTTTCTTCATTTTCGTGACACAAAAACAGTGACCCCGGTTATGCCGAACTAGCGACATTCTGGACAGGCCTAAAAAAAACATTTTAAAACCATTTTCACAAAAAATTGTAGATTTCTATTTTTGTCACCAAAAACGATGACTCCGATCATGCCGAACTAGCGACATTTTACACAGGCCTAAAAAAAAAGCATTTTAGAACCATTTTCAAAAAAAAAGCTCAGAATTATTTTTTCATTTTTTGACACAAAAACAGTGACCCCGGTTATGCCGAACTAGCGACATTCTGGACAGGCCTAAAAAAACATTTTAAAACCATTTTCACAAAAAATTGTAGATTTCTATTTTTGTCACCAAAAACGATGACTCCGATCATGCCGAACTAAGCGACATTTTGGACAGGCCTAAAGAAAAATTACAAAACCATTTTCACCAAAAATGGCTGATTTTTTTTCTTCATTTTCGTGACACAAAAACAGTGACCCCGGTCATGCCAAACTAGCGACATTCTGGACAGGCCTAAAAAAACATTTTAAAACCATTTTCACAAAAAATAGCAGATTTCTATTTTGTCCCTAAAAACGATGACTCCGATCATGCCGAAAAAGCGACATTCTGGACAGG
The DNA here is from genome assembly GCF_905237065.1 of Salmo salar. Lineage (NCBI taxonomy): Eukaryota > Metazoa > Chordata > Actinopteri > Salmoniformes > Salmonidae > Salmo > Salmo salar. The sequence goes on along the minus strand of NW_025547962.1, from coordinate 107,920 downwards.
CCTAAAAAAAATTTTAGAACCATTTTCACAAAAAATTGCAGATATTTTTTTTTCATTTTCGTGACACAAAAACAGTGACCCCGGTCATGCCGAACTATCGACATTCTGGACAGGCCTAAAAAAACATTTAAAAACCATTTTCACAAAAAATTGCAGATTTCTATTTTGTCCCTAAAAAAGATGACTCCGATCATGCCGAAAAAGCGACATTCTGGACAGGCCTAAAAAAAAAATTAAAAACCATTTTCACCAGAAATTGCTGATTTTTTTTTCTTCATTTTCGTGACACAAAAACAGTGACCCCGGTTATGCCGAACTAGCGACATTCTGGACAGGCCTAAAAAAAACATTTTAAAACCATTTTCACAAAAAATTGTAGATTTCTATTTTTGTCACCAGAAACGAATACTCCGATCATGCCGAACTAGCGACATTTTGGACAGGCCTAAAAAAAAAGCATTTTAGAACCATTTTCAAAAAAAAAGCTCAGAAATCTTTTTTCATTTTTTGACACAAAAACAGTGACCCCGGTCATGCCGAACTATCGACATTCTGGACAGGCCTAAAAAAACATTTTAAAACCATTTTCACAAAAAATTGCAGATTTCTATTTTGTCCCTAAAAACGATGACTCCGATCATGCCGAAAAAGCGACATTCTGGACAGGCCTAAAAAAAATTTAGAACCATTTTCACCAAAAATTGCTGATTTTTTTTTTTCATTTTCGTGACACAAAAACAGTGACCCCGGTCATGCCAAACTAGCGACATTCTGGACAGGCCTAAAAAAAACATTTTAAAACCATTTTCACAAAAAATTGTAGATTTCTATTTTTGTCACCAAAAACGAATACTCCGATCATGCCGAACTAGCGACATTCTGGACAGGCCTAAAAAAATTTTTAAAAACCATTTTCACCAAAAATTGCTGATTTTTTTTCTTCATTTTCGTGACACAAAAACAGTGACCCCGGTCATGCCGAACTAGCGACATTTTGGACAGGCCTAAAAAAAGCATTTTAGAACCATTTTCAAAAAAACCTTGCAGAATTCTTTTTTTCATTTTTTGACACAAAAACAGTGACCCCGGTCATGCCGAACTATCGACATTCTGGACAGGCCTAAAAAAACATTTTAAAACCATTTTCACAAAAAATTGCAGATTTCTATTTTGTCCCTAAAAACGATGACTCCGATCATGCCGAAAAAGCGACATTCTGGACAGGCCTAAAAAAAGCATTTTAGAACCATTTTCACAAAAAGCTCAGAATTCTTTTTTTCATTTTTTGACACAAAAACAGTGACCCCGGTCATGCCGAACTATCGACATTCTGGACAGGCCTAAAAAAATTTTTAGAACCATTTTCACAAAAAATTGCAGATAGTTTTTTTTCATTTTCGTGACACAAAAACAGTGACCCCGGTCAAGCCGAACTATCGACATTCTGGACAGGCCTAAAAAAACATTTTAAAACCATTTTCACAAAAAATTGCAGATTTCTATTTTGTCCCTAAAAACGATGACTCCGATCATGCCGAAAAAGCGACATTCTGGACAGGCCTAAAAAAATTTTTAGAACCATTTTCACAAAAAATTGCAGATATTTTTTTCTCATTTTCGTGACACAAAAACAGTGACCCCGGTCATGCCGAACTATCGACATTCTGGACAGGCCTAAAAAAACATCTTAAAACCATTTTCACAAGAAATTGTAGATTTCTATTTTTGTCACCAAAAACGATGACTCCGATCATGCCGAACTAGCGACATTTTGGACAGGCCTAAAAAAAAAGTATTTTAGAACCATTTTCAAAAAAAAAATTGCAGATTTCTTTTTTTCATTTTTTGACACAAAAACAGTGACCCCGGTCATGCCGAACTATCGTCATTCTGGACAGGCCTAAAAAAAAATTTTAAAACCATTTTCACCAAAAATGGCAGATTTTTTTTCTTCATTTTTTGACACAAACACAGTGACCCCGGTCATACCGAACTATCGACATTCTGGACATGCCTAAAAAAACATTTTAAAACCATTTTCACAAAAAATTGCAGATTTCTATTTTGTCCCTAAAAACGATGACTCCGATCATGCCGAAAAAGCGACATTCTGGACAGGCCTAAAAAAAAAATGTAGAACCATTTTCACAAAAAATTGCAGATATTTTTTTCTCATTTTCGTGACACAAAAACAGTGACCCTGGTCATGCCGAACTATCGACATTCTGGACAGGCCTAAAAAAACATTTTAAAACCATTTTCACCAAAAATTGCAGATTTCTATTTTGTCCCTAAAAACGATGACTCCGATCATGCTGAAAAAGCGACATTCTGGACAGGCCTAAAAAGATGTTTTAAAACCATTTTCACCAAAAATTGCTGATTTTTTTTCTTCATTTTCGTGACACAAAAACAGTGACCCCGGTCATGCCAAACTAGCGACATTCTGGACAGGCCTAAAAAAAACATTTTAAAACCATTTTCACTAAAAATTGCAGATTTCTATTTTTGTCACCAAAAACGAATACTCCGATCATGCCGAACTAGCGACATTTTGGACAGGCCTAAAAAAAAGCATTTTAGAACCATTTTCAAAAAAAAGCTCAGAATTCTTTTTTCATTTTTTGACACAAAAACAGTGACCCCGGTCATGCCGAACTATCGACATTCTGGACAGGCCTAAAAAAACATTTTAGAACCATTTTCACAAAAAATTGCAGATTTCTATTTTGTCCCTAAAAACGATGACTCCGATCATGCCGAAAAAGCGACATTTTGGACAGGCCTAAAAAAAAGCATTTTAGAACCATTTTCAAAAAAGCTCAGAATTCTTTTTTTCATTTTTTGACACAAAAACAGTGACCCCGGTCATGCCGAACTATCGACATTCTGGACAGGCCTAAAAAAATTTTTAAAACCATTTTCACAAAAAATTGCAGATATTTTTTTTTCATTTTCGTGACACAAAAACAGTGACCCCGGTCATGCCGAACTATCGACATTCTGGACAGGCCTAAAAAAACATTTTAAAACCATTTTCACAAAAAATTGCAGATTTCTATTTTGTCCCTAAAAACGATGACTCCGATCATGCCGAAAAAGCGACATTCTGGACAGGCCTAAAAAAATTTTTAGAACCATTTTCACAAAAAATTGCAGATATTTTTTTCTCATTTTCGTGACACAAAAACAGTGACCCCGGTCATGCCGAACTATCGACATTCTGGACAGGCCTAAAAAAAATGTTTAAAACCATTTTCACCAAAAATGGCTGATTTTTTTCTTCATTTTTGACACAAAAACAGTGACCCCGGTCATACCGAACTATCGACATTCTGGACATGCCTAAAAAAACATTTTAAAACCATTTTCACAAAAAATTGCAGATTTCTATTTTGTCCCTAAAAACGATGACTCCGATCATGCCGAAAAAGCGACATTCTGGACAGGCCTAAAAAAAAATGTAGAACCATTTTCACAAAAAATTGCAGATATTTTTTTCTCAATTTCGTGACACAAAAACAGTGACCCCGGTCATGCCGAACTATCGACATTCTGGACAGGCCTAAAAAACATTTTAAAACCATTTTCACCAAAAATTGCAGATTTCTATTTTGTCCCTAAAAACGATGACTCCGATCATGCCGAAAAAGCGACATTCTGGACAGGCCTAAAAAAAATTTTTAAAACCATTTTCACCAAAAATTGCTGATTTTTTTTTCTTCATTTTCGTGACACAAAAACAGTGACCCCGGTCATGCCGAACTATCGACATTCTGGACATGACCTAAAAAAACATTTTAAAACCATTTTCACAAAAAATTGCAGATTTCTATTTTGTCCCTAAAAACGATGACTCCGATCATGCCGAAAAAGCGACATTCTGGACAGGCCTAAAAAAATGTTTTAGAACCATTTTCACCAAAAATTGCTGATTTTTTTTCTTCATTTTCGTGACACAAAAACAGTGACCCCGGTCATGCCGAACTAGCGACATTCTGGACAGGCCTAAAAAAACATTTTAAAACCATTTTCACTAAAAATTGCAGATTTCTATTTTTGTCACCAAAAACGAATACTCCGATCATGCCGAACTAGCGACATTTTGGACAGGCCTAAAAAAAAGCATTTTAGAACCATTTTCAAAAAAAAGCTCAGAATTCTTTTTTTCATTTTTTGACACAAAAACAGTGACCCCGGTCATGCCGAACTATCGACATTCTGGACAGGCCTAAAAAAATTTTTAAAACCATTTTCACAAAAAATTGCAGATATTTTTTTTGCATTTTCGTGACACAAAAACAGTGACCCCGGTCATGCCGAACTATCGACATTCTGGACAGGCCTAAAAAAACATTTTAAAACCATTTTCACAAAAAATTGCAGATTTCTATTTTGTCCCTAAAAACGATGACTCCGATCATGCCGAAAAAGCGACATTCTGGACAGGCCTAAAAAAAATTTTAGAACCATTTTCACAAAAAATTGCAGATATTTTTTTCTCATTTTCGTGACACAAAAACAGTGACCCCGGTCATGCCGAACTATCGTCATTCTGGACAGGCCTAAAAAAAATGTTTAATACCATTTTCACCAAAAATGGCTGATTTTTTTTCTTCATTTTTTGACACAAAAACAGTGACCCCGGTCATACCGAACTATCGACATTCTGGACATGCCTAAAAAAACATTTTAAAACCATTTTCACAAAAAATTGCAGATTTCTATTTTGTCCCTAAAAACGATGACTCCGATCATGCCGAAAAGCGACATTCTGGACAGGCCTAAAAAAAAATGTAGAACCATTTTCACAAAAAATTGCTGATATTTTTTTCTCATTTTCGTGACACAAAAACAGTGACCCCGGTCATGCCGAACTATCGACATTCTGGACAGGCCTAAAAAAACATTTTAAAACCATTTTCACCAAAAATTGCAGATTTCTATTTTGTCCCTAAAAACGATGACTCCGATCATGCTGAAAAAGCGACATTCTGGACAGGCCTAAAAAATGTTTTAAAACCATTTTCACCAAAAATTGCTGATTTTTTTTCTTCATTTTCGTGACACAAAAACAGTGACCCCGGTCATGCCGAACTAGCGACATTCTGGACAGGCCTAAAAAAAAACATTTTAAAACCATTTTCACTAAAAATTGCAGATTTCTATTTTTGTCACCAAAAACGAATACTCCGATCATGCCGAACTAGCGACATTTTGGACAGGCCTAAAAAAAAGCATTTTAGAACCATTTTCAAAAAAAAGCTCAGAATTCTTTTTTTCATTTTTTGACACAAAAACAGTGACCCCGGTCATGCCGAACTATCGACATTCTGGACAGACCTAAAAAAAACATTTTAGAACCATTTTCACAAAAAATTGCAGATTTCTATTTTGTCCCTAAAAACGATGACTCCGATCATGCCGAAAAAGCGACATTTTGGACAGGCCTAAAAAAAAGCATTTTAGAACCATTTTCAAAAAAAGCTCAGAATTCTTTTTTTCATTTTTTGACACAAAAACAGTGACCCCGGTCATGCCGAACTATCGACATTCTGGACAGGCCTAAAAAAAATTTTAAAACCATTTTCACAAAAAATTGCAGATATTTTTTTTTCATTTTCGTGACACAAAAACAGTGACCCCGGTCATGCCGAACTATCGACATTCTGGACAGGCCTAAAAAAACATTTTAAAACCATTTTCACAAAAAATTGCAGATTTCTATTTTGTCCCTAAAAACGATGACTCCGATCATGCCGAAAAAGCGACATTCTGGACAGGCCTAAAAAAATTTTTAGAACCATTTTCACAAAAAATTGCAGATATTTTTTTCTCATTTTCGTGACACAAAAACAGTGACCCCGGTCATGCCGAACTATCGTCATTCTGGACAGGCCTAAAAAAAATGTTTAATACCATTTTCACCAAAAATGGCTGATTTTTTTTCTTCATTTTTTGACACAAAAACAGTGACCCCGGTCATACCGAACTATCGACATTCTGGACATGACTAAAAAAACATTTTAAAACCATTTTCACAAAAATTGCAGATTTCTATTTTGTCCCTAAAAACGATGACTCCGATCATGCCGAAAAAGCGACATTCTGGACAGGCCTAAAAAAAAAATGTAGAACCATTTTCACAAAAAATTGCAGATATTTTTTTCTCAATTTCGTGACACAAAAACAGTGACCCCGGTCATGCCGAACTATCGACATTCTGGACAGGCCTAAAAAAACATTTTAAAACCATTTTCACCAAAAATTGCAGATTTCTATTTTGTCCCTAAAAACGATGACTCCGATCATGCTGAAAAAGCGACATTCTGGACAGGCCTAAAAAAATTTTTAAAACCATTTTCACCAAAAATTGCTGATTTTTTTTTCTTCATTTTCGTGACACAAAAACAGTGACCCCGGTCATGCCGAACTATCGACATTCTGGACATGACCTAAAAAAACATTTTAAAACCATTTTCACCAAAAATTGCAGATTTCTATTTTGTCCCTAAAAACGATGACTCCGATCATGCCGAAAAAGCGACATTTTGGACAGGCCTAAAAAAAATGTTTTAAAACCATTTTCACCAAAAATTGCTGATTTTTTTTCTTCATTTTCGTGACACAAAAACAGTGACCCCGGTCATGCCAAACTAGCGACATTCTGGACAGGCCTAAAAAAAACATTTTAAAACCATTTTCACTAAAAATTGTAGATTTCTATTTTTGTCACCAAAAACGAATACTCCGATCATGCCGAACTAGCGACATTTTGGACAGGCCTAAAAAAAAGCATTTTAGAACCATTTTCAAAAAAAAGCTCAGAATTCTTTTTTTCATTTTTTGACACAAAAACAGTGACCCCGGTCATGCCGAACTATCGACATTCTGGACAGGCCTAAAAAAACATTTTAGAACCATTTTCACAAAAATTGCAGATTTCTATTTTGTCCCTAAAAACGATGACTCCGATCATGCCGAAAAAGCGACATTCTGGACAGGCCTAAAAAAAAGCATTTTAGAACCATTTTCAAAAAAAGCTCAGAATTCTTTTTTCATTTTTGACACAAAAACAGTGACCCCGGTCATGCCGAACTATCGACATTCTGGACAGGCCTAAAAAAATAATTTAAAACCATTTTCACAAAAAATTGCAGATATTTTTTTTGCATTTTCGTGACACAAAAACAGTGACCCCGGTCATGCCGAACTATCGACATTCTGGACAGGCCTAAAAAAACATTTTAAAACCATTTTCACAAAAAATTGCAGATTTCTATTTTGTCCCTAAAAACGATGACTCCGATCATGCCGAAAAAGCGACATTCTGGACAGGCCTAAAAAAAAATTTTAGAACCATTTTCACAAAAAATTGCAGATATTTTTTTCTCATTTTCGTGACACAAAAACAGTGACCCCGGTCATGCCGAACTATCGTCATTCTGGACAGGCCTAAAAAAAATGTTTAATACCATTTTCACCAAAAATGGCTGATTTTTTTTCTTAATTTTTTGACACAAAAACAGTGACCCCGGTCATACCGAACTATCGACATTCTGGACATGACTAAAAAAACATTTTAAAACCATTTTCACAAAAAATTGCAGATTTCTATTTTGTCCCTAAAAACGATGACTCCGATCATGCCGAAAAAGCGACATTCTGGACAGGCCTAAAAAAAAAATGTAGAACCATTTTCACAAAAAATTGCTGATATTTTTTTCTCATTTTCGTGACACAAAAACAGTGACCCCGGTCATGCCGAACTATCGACATTCTGGACAGACCTAAAAAAAACATTTTAAAACCATTTTCACCAAAAATTGCAGATTTCTATTTTGTCCCTAAAAACGATGACTCCGATCATGCTGAAAAAGCGACATTCTGGACAGGTCTAAAAAAAATTTTAAAACCATTTTCACCAAAAATTGCTGATTTTTTTTTCTTCATTTTCGTGACACAAAAACAGTGACCCCGGTCATGCCAAACTAGCGACATTCTGGACAGGCCTAAAAAAAACATTTTAAAACCATTTTCACTAAAAATTGTAGATTTCTATTTTTGTCACCAAAAACGAATACTCCGATCATGCCGAACTAGCGACATTTTGGACAGGCCTAAAAAAAAGCATTTTAGAACCATTTTCAAAAAAAAGCTCAGAATTCTTTTTTTCATTTTTTGACACAAAAACAGTGACCCCGGTCATGCCGAACTATCGACATTCTGGACAGACCTAAAAAAAACATTTTAGAACCATTTTCACAAAAAATTGCAGATTTCTATTTTGTCCCTAAAAACGATGACTCCGATCATGCCGAAAAAGCGACATTTTGGACAGGCCTAAAAAAAAAGCATTTTAGAACCATTTTCAAAAAAAGCTCAGAATTCTTTTTTTCATTTTTTGACACAAAAACAGTGACCCCGGTCATGCCGAACTATCGACATTCTGGACAGGCCTAAAAAAAAATTTTAAAACCATTTTCACAAAAAATTGCAGATATTTTTTTTTCATTTTCGTGACACAAAAACAGTGACCCCGGTCATGCCGAACTATCGACATTCTGGACAGGCCTAAAAAAACATTTTAAAACCATTTTCACAAAAAATTGCAGATTTCTATTTTGTCCCTAAAAACGATGACTCCGATCATGCCGAAAAAGCGACATTCTGGACAGGCCTAAAAAAATTTTTTAGAACCATTTTCACAAAAAATTGCAGATATTTTTTTCTCATTTTCGTGACACAAAAACAGTGACCCCGGTCATGCCGAACTATCGACATTCTGGACAGGCCTAAAAAAATGTTTAATACCATTTTCACCAAAAATTGCTGATTTTTTTCTTCATTTTTGACACAAAAACAGTGACCCCGGTCATACCGAACTATCGACATTCTGGACATGCCTAAAAAACATTTTAAAACCATTTTCACAAAAAATTGCAGATTTCTATTTTGTCCCTAAAAACGATGACTCCGATCATGCCGAAAAAGCGACATTCTGGACAGGCCTAAAAAAAATGTAGAACCATTTTCACAAAAAATTGCAGATATTTTTTTCTCAATTTCGTGACACAAAAACAGTGACCCCGGTCATGCCGAACTATCGACATTCTGGACAGGCCTAAAAAAACATTTTAAAACCATTTTCACCAAAAATTGCAGATTTCTATTTTGTCCCTAAAAACGATGACTCCGATCATGCTGAAAAAGCGACATTCTGGACAGGTCTAAAAAAATTTTTAAAACCATTTTCACCAAATATTGCTGATTTTTTTTTCTTCATTTTCGTGACACAAAAACAGTGACCCCGGTCATGCCGAACTATCGACATTCTGGACATGACTAAAAAAACATTTTAAAACCATTTTCACAAAAAATTGCAGATTTCTATTTTGTCCCTAAAAACGATGACTCCGATCATGCCGAAAAAGCGACATTCTGGACAGGCCTAAAAAAAAAATGTAGAACCATTTTCACAAAAAATTGCAGATATTTTTTTCTCAATTTCGTGACACAAAAACAGTGACCCCGGTCATGCCGAACTATCGACATTCTGGACAGGCCTAAAAAAAACATTTTAAAACCATTTTCACCAAAAATTGCAGATTTCTATTTTGTCCCTAAAAACGATGACTCCGATCATGCCGAAAAAGCGACATTCTGGACAGGCCTAAAAAAATGTTTTAGAACCATTTTCACCAAAAATTGCTGATTTTTTTTCTTCATTTTCGTGACACAAAAACAGTGACCCCGGTCATGCCGAACTATCGACATTCTGGACAGGCCTAAAAAAACATTTTAAAACCATTTTCACTAAAAATTGTAGATTTCTATTTTTGTCACCAAAAACGAATACTCCGATCATGCCGAACTAGCGACATTTTGGACAGGCCTAAAAAAAAAGCATTTTAGAACCATTTTCAAAAAAAAGCTCAGAATTCTTTTTTTCATTTTTTGACACAAAAACAGTGACCCCGGTCATGCCGAACTATCGACATTCTGGACAGGCCTAAAAAAAATTTTAAAACCATTTTCACAAAAAATTGCAGATATTTTTTTGCATTTTCGTGACACAAAAACAGTGACCCCGGTCATGCCGAACTATCGACATTCTGGACAGGCCTAAAAAAAACATTTTAAAACCATTTTCACAAAAAATTGCAGATTTCTATTTTGTCCCTAAAAACGATGACTCCGATCATGCCGAAAAAGCGACATTCTGGACAGGCCTAAAAAAAATTTTTAGAACCATTTTCACAAAAAATTGCAGATATTTTTTTCTCATTTTCGTGACACAAAAACAGTGACCCCGGTCATGCCGAACTATCGTCATTCTGGACAGGCCTAAAAAAAATGTTTAATACCATTTTCACCAAAAATGGCTGATTTTTTTCTTCATTTTTTGACACAAAAACAGTGACCCCGGTCATACCGAACTATCGACATTCTGGACATGCCTAAAAACATTTTAAAACCATTTTCACAAAAAATTGCAGATTTCTATTTTGTCCCTAAAAACGATGACTCCGATCATGCCGAAAAAGCGACATTCTGGACAGGCCTAAAAAAAAAATGTAGAACCATTTTCACAAAAAATTGCAGATATTTTTTTCTCAATTTCGTGACACAAAAACAGTGACCCCGGTCATGCCGAACTATCGACATTCTGGACAGACCTAAAAAAACATTTTAAAACCATTTTCACCAAAAATTGCAGATTTCTATTTTGTCCCTAAAAACGATGACTCCGATCATGCTGAAAAAGCGACATTCTGGACAGGTCTAAAAAAAATTTTTAAAAACATTTTCACCAAATATTGCTGATTTTTTTTTCTTCATTTTCGTGACACAAAAACAGTGACCCCGGTCATGCCGAACTATCGACATTCTGGACATGCCTAAAAAAACATTTTAAAACCATTTTCACAAAAAATTGCAGATTTCTATTTTGTCCCTAAAAACGATGACTCCGATCATGCCGAAAAAGCGACATTCTGGACAGGCCTAAAAAAAAATTTAGAACCATTTTCACAAAAAATTGCAGATATTTTTTTCTCAATTTCGTGACACAAAAACAGTGACCCCGGTCATGCCGAACTATCGACATTCTGGACAGGCCTAAAAAAAAACATTTTAAAACCATTTTCACCAAAAATTGCAGATTTCTATTTTGTCCCTAAAAACGATGACTCCGATCATGCCGAAAAAGCGACATTCTGGACAGGCCTAAAAAAATGTTTTAGAACCATTTTCACCAAAAATTGCTGATTTTTTTTTCTTCATTTTCGTGACACAAAAACAGTGACCCCGGTCATGCCAAACTATCGACATTCTGGACAGGCCTAAAAAAACATTTTAAAACCATTTTCACAAAAATTGCAGATTTCTATTTTGTCCCTAAAAACGATGACTCCGATCATGCCGAAAAAGCGATATTTTGGACAGGCCTAAAAAAAAGCATTTTAGAACCATTTTCAAAAAAAGCTCAGAATTCTTTTTTCATTTTTTGACACAAAAACAGTGACCCCGGTCATGCCGAACTATCGACATTCTGGACAGGCCTAAAAAAAATTTTAGAACCATTTTCACAAAAAATTGCAGATATTTTTTTTTCATTTTCGTGACACAAAAACAGTGACCCCGGTCATGCCGAACTATCGACATTCTGGACAGGCCTAAAAAAACATTTTAAAACCATTTTCACAAAAAATTGCAGATTTCTATTTTGTCCCTAAAAACGATGACTCCGATCATGCCGAAAAAGCGACATTCTGGACAGGCCTAAAAAAATATTTTAGAACCATTTTCACAAAAAATTGCAGATATTTTTTTCTCATTTTCGTGACACAAAAACAGTGACCCCGGTCATGCCGAACTATCGTCATTCTGGACAGGCCTAAAAAATTTTTAATACCATTTTCACCAAAAATGGCTGATTTTTTTTCTTCATTTTTTGACACAAAAACAGTGACCCCGGTCATACCGAACTATCAACATTCTGGACATGACTAAAAAAACATTTTAAAACCATTTTCACAAAAAATTGCAGATTTCTATTTTGTCCCTAAAAACGATGACTCCGATCATGCCGAAAAAGCGACATTCTGGACAGGCCTAAAAAAAAATGTAGAACCATTTTCACAAAAAATTGCAGATATTTTTTTCTCAATTTCGTGACACAAAAACAGTGACCCCGGTCATGCCAAACTAGCGACATTCTGGACAGGCCTAAAAAAAAACATTTTAAAACCATTTTCACCAAAAATTGCAGATTTCTATTTTGTCCCTAAAAACGATGACTCCGATCATGCCGAAAAAGCGACATTCTGGACAGGCCTAAAAAAATTTTTAAAACCATTTTCACCAAAAATTGCTGATTTTTTTTCTTCATTTTCGTGACACAAAAACAGTGACCCCGGTCATGCCAAACTAGCGACATTCTGGACAGGCCTAAAAAAAACATTTTAAAACCATTTTCACTAAAAATTGTAGATTTCTATTTTTGTCACCAAAAACGAATACTCCGATCATGCCGAACTAGCGACATTTTGGACAGGCCTAAAAAAAAAGCATTTTAGAACCATTTTCAAAAAAAAAGCTCAGAATTCTTTTTTTCATTTTCGTGACACAAAAACAGTGACCCCGGTCATGCCGAACTATCGACATTCTGGACAGGCCTAAAAAAATTTTAATACCATTTTCACCAAAAATAGCTGATTTTTTTTCTTCATTTTTGACACAAAAACAGTGACCCCGGTCATACCGAACTATCAACATTCTGGACATGACTAAAAAAACATTTTAAAACCATTTTCACAAAAAATTGCAGATTTCTATTTTGTCCCTAAAAACGATGACTCCGATCATGCCGAAAAAGCGACATTCTGGACAGGCCTAAAAAAAATGTAGAACCATTTTCACAAAAAATTGCAGATATTTTTTTCTCAATTTCGTGACACAAAAACAGTGACCCCGGTCATGCCGAACTATCGATATTCTGGACAGGCCTAAAAAAAAATTTTAAAACCATTTTCACCAAAAATTGCAGATTTCTATTTTGTCCCTAAAAACGATGACTCCGATCATGCCGAAAAAGCGACATTTTGGACAGGCCTAAAAAAATGCATTTTAGAACCATTTTCAAAAAAGCTCAGAATTCTTTTTTCATTTTTTGACACAAAAACAGTGACCCCGGTCATGCCGAACTATCGACATTCTGGACAGGCCTAAAAAAAAAGCATTTTAGAACCATTTTCAAAAAAAAAGCTTGCAGAATTCTTTTTTTCATTTTCGTGACACAAAAACAGTGACCCCGGTCATGCCGAACTATCGTCATTCTGGACAGGCCTAAAAAAAATATTTTAATACCATTTTCACCAAAAATGGCTGATTTTTTTTCTTCATTTTTTGACACAAAAACAGTGACCCCGGTCATACCGAACTATCAACATTCTGGACATGACTAAAAAAACATTTTAAAACCATTTTCACAAAAAATTGCAGATTTCTATTTTGTCCCTAAAAACGATGACTCCGATCATGCCGAAAAAGCGACATTCTGGACAGGCCTAAAAAAAAATTGTAGAACCATTTTCACAAAAAATTGCAGATATTTTTTTCTCAATTTCGTGACACAAAAACAGTGACCCCGGTCATGCCGAACTATCGATATTCTGGACAGACCTAAAAAAAACATTTTAAAACCATTTTCACCAAAAATTGCAGATTTCTATTTTGTCCCTAAAAACGATGACTCCGATCATGCCGAAAAAGCGACATTCTGGACAGGCCTAAAAAAAAGCATTTTAGAACCATTTTCAAAAAAAAGCTCAGAATTCTTTTTTCATTTTCGTGACACAAAAACAGTGACCCCGGTCATGCCGAACTATCGACATTCTGGACAGGCCTAAAAAAAAGCATTTTAGAACCATTTTCACAAAAAATTGCAGATATTCTTTTTTCATTTTCGTGACACAAAAACAGTGACCCCGGTCATGCCGAACTATCGACATTCTGGACAGGCCTAAAAAAATTTTAATACCATTTTCACCAAAAATGGCTGATTTTTTTTCTTCATTTTTGACACAAAAACAGTGACTCCGGTCATACCGAACTATCAACATTCTGGACATGACTAAAAAAACATTTTAAAACCATTTTCACAAAAATTGCAGATTTCTATTTTGTCCCTAAAAACGATGACTCCGATCATGCCGAAAAAGCGACATTCTGGACAGGCCTAAAAAAAATTTAGAACCATTTTCACAAAAAATTGCAGATATTTTTTTCTCAATTTCGTGACACAAAAACAGTGACCCCGGTCATGCCGAACTATCGACATTCTGGACAGGCCTAAAAAAACATTTTAAAACCATTTTCACCAAAAATTGCAGATTTCTATTTTGTCCCTAAAAACGATGACTCCGATCATGCCGAAAAAGCGACATTCTGGACAGGCCTAAAAAAAACATTTTAGAACCATTTTCACAAAAAATTGCAGATATTTTTTCTCATTTTCGTGACACAAAAACAGTGACCCCGGTCATGCCGAACTATCGATCATTCTGGACAGGCCTAAAAAAATTTTTAAAACCATTTTCACCAAAAATTGCTGATTTTTTTCTTCATTTTCGTGACACAAAAACAGTGACCCCGATCATGCCGAACTAGCGACATTCTGGACAGGCCTAAAAAAACATTTTAAAACCATTTTCACTAAAAATTGCAGATTTCTATTTTTGTCACCAAAAACGAATGACTCCGATCATGCCGAACTAGCGACATTTTGGACAGGCCTAAAAAAAAAGCATTTTAGAACCATTTTCAAAAAAAAAGCTCAGAATTCTTTTTTTCATTTTCGTGACACAAAAACAGTGACCCCGGTCATGCCGAACTATCGTCATTCTGGACAGGCCTAAAAAAATTTTTTAATACCATTTTCACCAAAATGGCTGATTTTTTTTCTTCATTTTTTGACACAAAAACAGTGACCCCGGTCATACCGAACTATCAACATTCTGGACATGACTAAAAAAACATTTTAAAACCATTTTCACAAAAAATTGCAGATTTCTATTTTGTCCCTAAAAACGATGACTCCGATCATGCCGAAAAAGCGACATTCTGGACAGGCCTAAAAAAAAAATGTAGAACCATTTTCACAAAAAATTGCAGATATTTTTTTCTCAATTTCGTGACACAAAAACAGTGACCCCGGTCATGCCGAACTATCGACATTCTGGACAGGCCTAAAAAAAACATTTTAAAACCATTTTCACCAAAAATTGCAGATTTCTATTTTGTCCCTAAAAACGATGACTCCGATCATGCCGAAAAAGCGACATTCTGGACAGGCCTAAAAAAAGCATTTTAGAACCATTTTCAAAAAAGCTCAGAATTCTTTTTTCATTTTTTGACACAAAAACAGTGACCCCGGTCATGCCGAACTATCGACATTCTGGACAGGCCTAAAAAAATTTTAGAACCATTTTCACAAAAATTGCAGATATTTTTTTTCATTTTCGTGACACAAAAACAGTGACCCCGGTCATGCCGAACTATCGACATTCTGGACAGGCCTAAAAAAACATTTTAAAACCATTTTCACAAAAAATTGCAGATTTCTATTTTGTCCCTAAAAACGATGACTCCGATCATGCCGAAAAAGCGACATTCTGGACAGGCCTAAAAAAAATTTTTAGAACCATTTTCACAAAAAATTGCAGATATTTTTTTCTCATTTTCGTGACACAAAAACAGTGACCCCGGTCATGCCGAACTATCGTCTTTCTGGACAGGCCTAAAAAAAATGTTTAATACCATTTTCACCAAAAATGGCTGATTTTTTTCTTCATTTTTTGACACAAAAACAGTGACCCCGGTCATACCGAACTATCGACATTCTGGACATGCCTAAAAAAACATTTTAAAACCATTTTCACAAAAATTGCAGATTTCTATTTTGTCCCTAAAAACGATGACTCCGATCATGCCGAAAAAGCGACATTCTGGACAGGCCTAAAAAAAAAATGTAGAACCATTTTCACAAAAAATTGCAGATATTTTTTTCTCAATTTCGTGACACAAAAACAGTGACCCCGGTCATGCCGAACTATCGACATTCTGGACAGGCCTAAAAAAACATTTTAAAACCATTTTCACCAAAAATTGCAGATTTCTATTTTGTCCCTAAAAACGATGACTCCGATCATGCTGAAAAAGCGACATTCTGGACAGGCCTAAAAAAATTTTTAAAACCATTTTCACCAAAAATTGCTGA
The DNA here is from genome assembly GCF_905237065.1 of Salmo salar. Classification (NCBI taxonomy): domain Eukaryota; kingdom Metazoa; phylum Chordata; class Actinopteri; order Salmoniformes; family Salmonidae; genus Salmo; species Salmo salar. Next base: position 91,638 of record NW_025547962.1, on the reverse strand, counting down.
TTTTTTTTTCTTCATTTTCGTGACACAAAAACAGTGACCCCGGTCATGCCGAACTATCGACATTCTGGACAGGCCTAAAAAAAACATTTTAAAACCATTTTCACAAAAAATTGCAGATTTCTATTTTGTCCCTAAAAACGATGACTCCGATCATGCCGAAAAAGCGACATTTTGGACAGGCCTAAAAAAAAAGCATTTTAGAACCATTTTCAAAAAAAGCTCAGAATTCTTTTTTTCATTTTTTGACACAAAAACAGTGACCCCGGTCATGCCGAACTATCGACATTCTGGACAGGCCTAAAAAAATTTTTAGAACCATTTTCACAAAAAATTGCAGATATTTTTTTTCATTTTCGTGACACAAAAACAGTGACCCCGGTCATGCCGAACTATCGACATTCTGGACAGGCCTAAAAAAACATTTTAAAACAATTTTCACAAAAAATTGCAGATTTCTATTTTGTCCCTAAAAACGTTGACTCCGATCATGCCGAAAAAGCGACATTCTGGACAGGCCTAAAAAAAAATTTTAGAACCATTTTCACAAAAAATTGCAGATTTTTTTTCTCATTTTCGTGACACAAAAACAGTGACCCCGGTCATGCCGAACTATCGTCATTCTGGACAGGCCTAAAAAAATTTTAAAACCATTTTCACAAAAAATTACAGATATTTTTTTCTCATTTTCGTGACACAAAAACAGTGACTCCGATCATGCCGAAAAAGCGACATTCTGGACAGGCCTAAAAAAAAAATGTAGAACCATTTTCACAAAAAATTGCAGATATTTTTTTCTCATTTTCGTGACACAAAAACAGTGACCCCGGTCATGCCGAACTATCGACATTCTGGACAGGCCTAAAAAAATATTTTAAAACCATTTTCACCAAAAATTGCAGATTTCTATTTTGTCCCTAAAAACGATGACTCCGATCATGCTGAAAAAGCGACATTCTGGACAGGTCTAAAAAAAATTTTAAAACCATTTTCACCAAAAATTGCTGATTTTTTTTTCTTCATTTTCGTGACACAAAAACAGTGACCCCGGTCATGCCGAACTAGCGACATTCTGGACAGGCCTAAAAAAACATTTTAAAACCATTTTCACTAAAAATTGTAGATTTCTATTTTTGTCACCAAAAACGAATACTCCGATCATGCCGAACTAGCGACATTTTGGACAGGCCTAAAAAAAAGCATTTTAGAACCATTTTCAAAAAAAAGCTCAGAATTCTTTTTTTCATTTTTTGACACAAAAACAGTGACCCCGGTCATGCCGAACTATCAACATTCTGGACATGACTAAAAAAACATTTTAAAACCATTTTCACAAAAAATTGCAGATTTCTATTTTGTCCCTAAAAACGATGACTCCGATCATGCCGAAAAAGCGACATTCTGGACAGGCCTAAAAAAAAATTTAGAACCATTTTCACAAAAAGTGCAGATATTTTTTTCTCAATTTCGTGACACAAAAACAGTGACCCCGGTCATGCCGAACTATCGACATTCTGAACAGGCCTAAAAAAACATTTTAAAACCATTTTCACCAAAAATTGCAGATTTCTATTTTGTCCCTAAAAACGATGACTCCGATCATGCCGAAAAAGCGACATTCTGGACAGGCCTAAAAAAAAGCATTTTAGAACCATTTTCAAAAAAGCTCAGAATTCTTTTTTCATTTTTTGACACAAAAACAGTGACCCCGGTCATGCCGAACTATCGACATTCTGGACAGGCCTAAAAAAAAATTTTAGAACCATTTTCACAAAAAATTGCAGATATTTTTTTTTCATTTTCGTGACACAAATACAGTGACCCCGGTCATGCCGAACTATCGACATTCTGGAAAGGCCTAAAAAAACATTTTAAAACCATTTTCACAAAAAATTGCAGATTTCTATTTTGTCCCTAAAAACGATGACTCCGATCATGCCGAAAAAGCGACATTCTGGACAGGCCTAAAAAAATTTTTTAGAACCATTTTCACAAAAAATTGCTGATATTTTTTTCTCATTTTCGTGACACAAAAACAGTGACCCCGGTCATGCCGAACTATCGTCTTTCTGGACAGGCCTAAAAAAAATGTTTAATACCATTTTCACCAAAAGTGGCTGATTTTATTTCTTCATTTTTTGACACAAAAACAGTGACCCCGGTCATACCTAACTATCGACATTCTGGACATGACTAAAAAAACATTTTAAAACCATTTTCACAAAAAATTGCAGATTTCTATTTTGTCCCTAAAAACGATGACTCCGATCATGCCGAAAAAGCGACATTCTGGACAGGCCTAAAAAAAAAATGTAGAACCATTTTCACAAAAAATTGCAGATATTTTTTTCTCATTTTCGTGACACAAAAACAGTGACCCCGGTCATGCCGAACTATCGACATTCTGGACAGACCTAAAAAAAACATTTTAAAACCATTTTCACAAAAAATTGCAGATTTCTATTTTGTCCCTAAAAACGATGACTCCGATCATGCTGAAAAAGCGACATTCTGGACAGGCCTAAAAAAAATTTTAAAACCATTTTCACCAAAAATTGCTGATTTTTTTTCTTCATTTTCGTGACACAAAAACAGTGACCCCGGTCATGCCAAACTAGCGACATTCTGGACAGGCCTAAAAAAAACATTTTAAAACCATTTTCACAAAAATTGCAGATTTCTATTTTGTCCCTAAAAACGATGACTCCGATCATGCCGAAAAAGCGACATTTTGGACAGGCCTAAAAAAAAGCATTTTAGAACCATTTTCAAAAAAAGCTCAGAATTCTTTTTTCATTTTTTGACACAAAAACAGTGACCCCGGTCATGCCGAACTATCGACATTCTGGACAGGCCTAAAAAATTTTTAGAACCATTTTCACAAAAAATTGCAGATATTTTTTTCATTTTCGTGACACAAAAACAGTGACCCCGGTCATGCCGAACTATCGACATTCTGGACAGGCCTAAAAAAACATTTTAAAACCATTTTCACAAAAAATTGCAGATTTCTATTTTGTCCCTAAAAACGATGACTCCGATCATGCCGAAAAAGCGACATTCTGGACAGGCCTAAAAAAATTTTAGAACCATTTTCACAAAAAATTGCAGATATTTTTTTCTCATTTTCGTGACACAAAAACAGTGACCCCGGTCATGCCGAACTATCGACATTCTGGACAGGCCTAAAAAAACATTTTAAAACCATTTTCACCAAAAATTGCAGATTTCTATTTTGTCCCTAAAAACGATGACTCCGATCATGCCGAAAAAGCGACATTCTGGACAGGCCTAAAAAAATTTTAAAACCATTTTCACCAAAAATTGCTGATTTTTTTTCTTCATTTTCGTGACACAAAAACAGTGACCCCGGTCATGCCGAACTAGCGACATTCTGGACAGGCCTAAAAAACATTTTAAAACCATTTTCACAAAAATTTTAGATTTCTATTTTTGTCACCAAAAACGAGTACTCCGATCATGCCGAACTATCGACATTCTGGACAGGCCTAAAAAAACATTTTAAAACCATTTTCACAAAAAATTGCAGATTTCTATTTTGTCCCTAAAAACGATGACTCCGATCATGCCGAAAAGCGACATTCTGGACAGGCCTAAAAAAAGCATTTTAGAACCATTTTCACAAAAAAGCTTGCAGAATTCTTTTTTCATTTTTTGACACAAAAACAGTGACTCCGGTCATGCCGAACTATCGACATTCTGGACAGGCCTAAAAAAAATTTTAGAACCATTTTCACAAAAAATTGCAGATATTTTTTTTCATTTTCGTGACACTAAAACAGTGACCCCGGTCATGCCGAACTATCGACATTCTGGACAGGCCTAAAAAAACATTTTAAAACCATTTTCACAAAAAATTGCAGATTTCTATTTTGTCCCTAAAAACGTTGACTCCGATCATGCCGAAAAAGCGACATTTTGGACAGGCCTAAAAAAAGCATTTTAGAACCATTTTCAAAAAAGCTTGCAGAATTCTTTTTTTCATTTTTGACACAAAAACAGTGACCCCGGTCATGCCGAACTATCGACATTCTGGACAGGCCTAAAAAAACATTTTAAAACCATTTTCACAAAAAATTGCAGATTTCTATTTTGTCCCTAAAAACGATGACTCCGATCATGCCGAAAAAGCGACATTCTGGACAGGCCTAAAAAAAAAATGTAGAACCATTTTCACAAAAAATTGCAGATATTTTTTTCTCATTTTCGTGACACAAAAACAGTGACCCCGGTCATGCCGAACTATCGACATTCTGGACAGGCCTAAAAAAACATTTTAAAACCATTTTCACCAAAAATTGCAGATTTCTATTTTGTCCCTAAAAACGATGACTCCGATCATGCTGAAAAAGCGAAATTCTGGACAGGTCTAAAAAAAAATTTTAAAACCATTTTCACCAAAAATTGCTGATTTTTTTCTTCATTTTCGTGACACAAAAACAGTGACCCCGGTCATGCCAAACTAGCGACATTCTGGACAGGCCTAAAAAAAACATTTTAAAACCATTTTCACAAAAATTGTAGATTTCTATTTTTGTCACCAAAAACGAATACTCCGATCATGCCGAACTAGCGACATTTTGGACAGGCCTAAAAAAAAGCATTTTAGAACCATTTTCAAAAAAAAGCTCAGAATTCTTTTTTCATTTTTTGACACAAAAACAGTGACCCCGGTCATGCCGAACTATCGACATTCTGGACAGGCCTAAAAAACATTTTAAAACCATTTTCACAAAAAATTGCAGATTTCTATTTTGTCCCTAAAAACGATGACTCCGATCATGCCGAAAAAGCGACATTTCGGACAGGCCTAAAAAAAAGCATTTTAGAACCATTTTCAAAAAAGCTCAGAATTCTTTTTTCATTTTTTGACACAAAAACAGTGACCCCGGTCATGCCGAACTATCGACATTCTGGACAGGCCTAAAAAGCATTTTTAGAACCATTTTCACAAAAATTGCAGATATTTTTTTTCATTTTCGTGACACAAAAACAGTGACCCCGGTCATGCCGAACTATCGACATTCTGGACAGGCCTAAAAAACATTTTAAAACCATTTTCACAAAAAATTGCAGATTTCTATTTTATCCCTAAAAACGATGACTCCGATCATGCCGAAAAAGCGACATTCTGGACAGGCCTAAAAAAAATTTAGAACCATTTTCACAAAAAATTGCAGATATTTTTTTTCATTTTCGTGACACAAAAACAGTGACCCCGGTCATGCCGAACTATCGACATTCTGGACAGGCCTAAAAAAACATTTTAAAACCATTTTCACAAAAATTGCAGATTTCTATTTTGTCCCTAAAAACGATGACTCCGATCATGCCGAACTATCGACATTCTGGACAGGCCTAAAAAAAATTTAAAACCATTTTCACAAAAAATTACAGATATTTTTTTCTCATTTTCGTGACACAAAAACAGTGACCCCGGTCATGCCGAACTATCGACATTCTGGACAGGCCTAAAAAAACATTTTAAAACCATTTTCACAAAAAATTGCAGATTTCTATTTTTGTCACCAAAAACGATGACTCCGATCATGCCGAACTAGCGACATTCTGGACAGGCCTAAAAAAAAGCATTTTAGAACCATTTTCAAAAAAAAGCTCAGAATTCTTTTTTCATTTTTTGACACAAAAACAGTGACCCCGGTCATGCCGAACTATCGACATTCTGGACAGGCCTAAAAAAAACATTTTAAAACCATTTTCACAAAAATTGCAGATTTCTATTTTGTCCCTAAAAACGATGACTCCGATCATGCCGAAAAAGCGACATTTTGGACAGGCCTAAAAAAAAGCATTTTAGAACCATTTTCAAAAAAAGCTCAGAATTCTTTTTTCATTTTTGTGACACAAAAACAGTGACCCCGGTCATGCCGAACTATCGACATTCTGGACAGGCCTAAAAAGCATTTTTAGAACCATTTTCACAAAAAATTGCAGATATTTTTTTTCATTTTCGTGACACAAAAACAGTGACCCCGGTCATGCCGAACTATCGACATTCTGGACAGGCCTAAAAAAACATTTTAAAACCATTTTCACAAAAATTGCAGATTTCTATTTTGTCCCTAAAAACGATGACTCCGATCATGCCGAAAAAGCGACATTCTGGACAGGCCTAAAAAAAATTTTAGAACCATTTTCACAAAAAATTGCAGATATTTTTTTTCATTTTCGTGACACAAAAACAGTGACCCCGGTCATGCCGAACTATCGACATTCTGGACAGGCCTAAAAAACATTTTAAAACCATTTTCACAAAAAATTGCAGATTTCTATTTTGTCCCTAAAAACGATGACTCCGATCATGCCGAACTATCGACATTCTGGACAGGCCTAAAAAAATTTTAAAACCATTTTCACAAAAAATTGCAGATATTTTTTTCTCATTTTCGTGACACAAAAACAGTGACCCCGGTCATGCCGAACTATCGACATTCTGGACAGGCCTAAAAAAACATTTTAAAACCATTTTCACAAAAAATTGCAGATTTCTATTTTTGTCACCAAAAACGATGACTCCGATCATGCCGAACTAGCGACATTTTGGACAGGCCTAAAAAAAAGCATTTTAGAACCATTTTCAAAAAAAAGCTCAGAATTCTTTTTTCATTTTTGTGACACAAAAACAGTGACCCCGGTCATGCCGAACTATCGACATTCTGGACAGGCCTAAAAAAAACATTTTAAAACCATTTTCACAAAAATTGCAGATTTCTATTTTGTCCCTAAAAACGATGACTCCGATCATGCCGAAAAAGCGACATTTCTGGACAGGCCTAAAAAAAAGCATTTTAGAACCATTTTCAAAAAAAGCTCAGAATTCTTTTTCTTTTTTGACACAAAAACAGTGACCCCGGTCATGCCGAACTATCGACATTCTGGACAGGCCTAAAAAATTTTTAGAACCATTTTCACAAAAATTGCAGATATTTTTTTCATTTTCGTGACACAAAAACAGTGACCCCGGTCATGCCGAACTATCGACATTCTGGACAGGCCTAAAAAAACATTTTAAAACCATTTTCACAAAAAATTGCAGATTTCTATTTTGTCCCTAAAAACGATGACTCCGATCATGCCGAAAAAGCGACATTCTGGACAGGCCTAAAAAAAATTTTAGAACCATTTTCACAAAAAATTGCAGATATTTTTTTTCATTTTCGTGACACAAAAACAGTGACCCCGGTCATGCCGAACTATCGACATTCTGGACAGGCCTAAAAAAACATTTTAAAACCATTTTCACAAAAAATTGCAGATTTCTATTTTGTCCCTAAAAACGATGACTCCGATCATGCCGAAAAAGCGACATTCTGGACAGGCCTAAAAAAATATTTTAGAACCATTTTCACAAAAAATTGCAGATATTTTTTTCTCATTTTCGTGACACAAAAACAGTGACCCCGGTCATGCCGAACTATCGACATTCTGGACAGGCCTAAAAAAAACATTTTAAAACCATTTTCACAAAAAATTGCAGATTTCTATTTTGTCCCTAAAAACGTTGACTCCGATCATGCCGAAATAGCGACATTCTGGACAGGCCTAAAAAAAATTTTAGAACCATTTTCACAAAAAATTGCAGATTTTTTTCTCATTTTCGTCACAAAAACAGTGACCCCGGTCATGGCGAACTATCGACATTCTGGACAGGCCTAAAAAAATTTTAAAACCATTTTCACAAAAATTACAGATATTTTTTTCTCATTTTCGTGACACAAAAACAGTGACCCCGGTCATGCCGAACTATCGACATTCTGGACAGGCCTAAAAAAACATTTTAAAACCATTTTCACAAAAATTGTAGATTTCTATTTTTGTCACCAAAAACGATGACTCCGATCATGCCGAACTAGCGACATTTTGGACAGGCCTAAAAAAAAAGCATTTTAGAACCATTTTCAAAAAAAAGCTCAGAATTCTTTTTTCATTTTTTGACACAAAAACAGTGACCCCGGTCATGCCGAACTATCGTCATTCTGGACAGGCCTAAAAAAAATTTTAAAACCATTTTCACCAAAAATGGCTGATTTTTTTCTTCATTTTTGTGACACAAAAACAGTGACCCCGGTCATGCCGAACTATCGACATTCTGGACATGCCTAAAAAAACATTTTAAAACCATTTTCACAAAAATTGCAGATTTCTATTTTGTCCCTAAAAACGATGACTCCGATCATGCCGAAAAAGCGACATTCTGGACAGGCCTAAAAAAATATTTAGAACCATTTTCACAAAAAATTGCAGATATTTTTTTCTCATTTTCGTGACACAAAAACAGTGACCCCGGTCATGCCGAACTATCGTCATTCTGGACAGGCCTAAAAAAAATGTTTAATACCATTTTCACCAAAAATGGCTGATTTTTTTTCTTCATTTTTGACACAAAAACAGTGACCCCGGTCATACCGAACTATCGACATTCTGGACATGCCTAAAAAAACATTTTAAAACCATTTTCACAAAAAATTGCAGATTTCTATTTTGTCCCTAAAAACGATGACTCCGATCATGCCGAAAAAGCGACATTCTGGACAGGCCTAAAAAAAAAATGTAGAACCATTTTCACAAAAAATTGCAGATATTTTTTTCTTCAATTTCGTGACACAAAAACAGTGACCCCGGTCATGCCGAACTATCGACATTCTGGACAGGCCTAAAAAAAAAACATTTTAAAACCATTTTCACCAAAAATTGCAGATTTCTATTTTGTCCCTAAAAACGATGACTCCGATCATGCCGAAAAAGCGACATTCTGGACAGGTCTAAAAAAATTTTTAAAACCATTTTCACCAAAAATTGCTGATTTTTTTTCTTCATTTTCGTGACACAAAAACAGTGACCCCGGTCATGCCGAACTAGCGACATTCTGGACAGGCCTAAAAAAACATTTTAAAACCATTTTCACAAAAATTGTAGATTTCTATTTTGTCCCTAAAAACGAATACTCCGATCATGCCGAACTAGCGACATTTTGGACAGGCCTAAAAAAAAGCATTTTAGAACCATTTTCAAAAAAAGCTCAGAATTCTTTTTTCATTTTTTGACACAAAAACAGTGACCCCGGTCATGCCGAACTATCGACATTCTGGACAGGCCTAAAAAAACATTTTAAAACCATTTTCACAAAAAATTGCAGATTTCTATTTTGTCCCTAAAAACGATGACTCCGACCATGCCGAAAAAGCGACATTCTGGACAGGCCTAAAAAAAAGCATTTTAGAACCATTTTCAAAAAAAGCTCAGAATTCTTTTTTTCATTTTTTGACACAAAAACAGTGACCCCGGTCATGCTGAACTATCGACATTCTGGACAGGCCTAAAAAAATTTTAGAACCATTTTCACAAAAAATTGCAGATATTTTTTTCATTTTCGTGACACAAAAACAGTGACCCCGGTCATGCCGAACTATCGACATTCTGGACAGGCCTAAAAAAACATTTTAAAACCATTTTCACAAAAAATTGCAGATTTCTATTTTGTCCCTAAAAACGATGACTCCGATCATGCCGAAAAAGCGACATTCTGGACAGGCCTAAAAAATTTTTGAACCATTTTCACAAAAATTGCAGATATTTTTTTCTCATTTTCGTGACACAAAAACAGTGACCCCGGTCATGCCGAACTATCGACATTCTGGACAGGCCTAAAAAAACATTTTAAAACCATTTTCACAAAAAATTGCAGATTTCTATTTTGTCCCTAAAAACGATGACTCCGATCATGCCGAAAAAGCGACATTCTGGACAGGCCTAAAAAAATTTTTAGAACCATTTTCACAAAAAATTGCAGATATTTTTTTCTCATTTTCGTGACACAAAAACAGTGACCCCGGTCATGCCGAACTATCGACATTCTGGACAGGCCTAAAAAAATTTTAAAACCATTTTCACAAAAAATTGCAGATTTCTATTTTGTCCCTAAAAACGATGACTCCGATCATGCTGAAAAAGCGACATTCTGGACAGGTCTAAAAATTTTTTAAAACCATTTTCACCAAAAATTGCTGATTTTTTTTCTTCATTTTCGTGACACAAAAACAGTGACCCCGGTCATGCCAAACTAGCGACATTCTGGACAGGCCTAAAAAAACATTTTAAAACCATTTTCACTAAAAATTGCAGATTTCTATTTTTGTCACCAAAAACGAATACTCCGATCATGCCGAACTAGCGACATTCTGGACAGGCCTAAAAAAAAGCATTTTAGAACCATTTTCAAAAAAAAAGCTCAGAATTCTTTTTTTCATTTTTTGACACAAAAACAGTGACCCCGGTCATGCCGAACTATCGACATTCTGGACAGGCCTAAAAAAACATTTTAAAACCATTTTCACCAAAAATTGCAGATTTCTATTTTGTCCCTAAAAACGATGACTCCGATCATGCTGAAAAAGCGACATTCTGGACAGGCCTAAAAATTTTTTAAAACCATTTTCACCAAAAATTGCTGATTTTTTTTTCTTCATTTTCGTGACACAAAAACAGTGACCCCGGTCATGCCAAACTAGCGACATTCTGGACAGGCCTAAAAAAAACATTTTAAAACCATTTTCACTAAAAATTGTAGATTTCTATTTTTGTCACCAAAAACGAATACTCCGATCATGCCGAACTAGCGACATTTTGGACAGGCCTAAAAAAAAGCATTTTAGAACCATTTTCAAAAAAAAGCTCAGAATTCTTTTTTCATTTTTTGACACAAAAACAGTGACCCCGGTCATGCCGAACTATCGACATTCTGGACAGGCCTAAAAAAAACATTTTAAAACCATTTTCACAAAAAATTGCAGATTTCTATTTTGTCCCTAAAAACGATGACTCCGATCATGCCGAAAAAGCGACATTTTGGACAGGCCTAAAAAAAAAGCATTTTAGAACCATTTTCAAAAAAAGCTCAGAATTCTTTTTTCATTTTTTGACACAAAAACAGTGACCCCGGTCATGCCGAACTATCGACATTCTGGACAGGCCTAAAAAAATTTTAGAACCATTTTCACAAAAAATTGCAGATATTTTTTTTCATTTTCGTGACACAAAAACAGTGACCCCGGTCATACCGAACTATCGACATTCTGGACATGCCTAAAAAAACATTTTAAAACCATTTTCACAAAAAATTGCAGATTTCTATTTTGTCCCTAAAAACGATGACTCCGATCATGCCGAAAAAGCGACATTCTGGACAGGCCTAAAAAAAAATTTAGAACCATTTTCACAAAAAATTGCAGATATTTTTTTCTCATTTTCGTGACACAAAAACAGTGACCCCGGTCATGCCGAACTATCGACATTCTGGACAGGCCTAAAAAAACATTTTAAAACCATTTTCACAAAAATTGCAGATTTCTATTTTGTCCCTAAAAACGATGACTCCGATCATGCCGAAAAAGCGAAATTCTGGACAGGCCTAAAAAAACATTTTAAAACCATTTTCACCAAAAATTGCTGATTTTTTTTCTTCATTTTCGTGACACAAAAACAGTGACCCCGGTCATGCCGAACTATCGACATTCTGGACAGGCCTAAAAAATTTTTTAGAACCATTTTCACCAAAAAATTGCAGATTTTTTTTTTCATTTTCGTGACACAAAAACAGTGACCCCGGTCATGCCGAACTATCGACATTCTGGACATGCCTAAAAAAACATTTTAAAACCATTTTCACAAAAAATTGCAGATTTCTATTTTGTCCCTAAAAACGATGACTCCGATCATGCCGAAAAAGCGACATTCTGGACAGGCCTAAAAAAAAAATGTAGAACCATTTTCACAAAAAATTGCAGATATTTTTTTCTCATTTTCGTGACACAAAAACAGTGACCCCGGTCATGCCGAACTATCGACATTCTGGACAGACCTAAAAAAAACATTTTAAAACCATTTTCACCAAAAATTGCAGATTTCTATTTTGTCCCTAAAAACGATGACTCCGATCATGCTGAAAAAGCGACATTCTGGACAGGTCTAAAAAAAATTTTAAAACCATTTTCACCAAAAATTGCTGATTTTTTTTTCTTCATTTTCGTGACACAAAAACAGTGACCCCGGTCATGCCAAACTAGCGACATTCTGGACAGGCCTAAAAAAACATTTTAAAACCATTTTCACAAAAATTGTAGATTTCTATTTTTGTCACCAAAAACGAATACTCCGATCATGCCGAACTAGCGACATTTTGGACAGGCCTAAAAAAAAGAATTTTAGAACCATTTTCAAAAAAAAGCTCAGAATTCTTTTTTCATTTTTTGACACAAAAACAGTGACCCCGGTCATGCCGAACTATCGACATTCTGGACAGGCCTAAAAAAACATTTTAAAACCATTTTCACAAAAAATTGCAGATTTCTATTTTGTCCCTAAAAACGATGACTCCGATCATGCCGAAAAAGCGACATTTTGGACAGGCCTAAAAAAAAGCATTTTAGAACCATTTTCAAAAAAGCTCAGAATTCTTTTTTCATTTTTTGACACAAAAACAGTGACCCCGGTCATGCCGAACTATCGACATTCTGGACAGGCCTAAAAAAACATTTTAAAACCATTTTCACAAAAAATTGCAGATTTCTATTTTGTCCCTAAAAACGATGACTCCGATCATGCCGAAATAGCGACATTCTGGACAGGCCTAAAAAAAAGCATTTTAGAACCATTTTCAAAAAAAGCTCAGAATTCTTTTTTCATTTTTTGACACAAAAACAGTGACCCCGGTCATGCCGAACTATCGACATTCTGGACAGGCCTAAAAAAACATTTTAAAACCATTTTCACAAAAAATTGCAGATTTCTATTTTGTCCCTAAAAACGATGACTCCGATCATGCCGAAAAAGCGACATTTTGGACAGGCCTAAAAAAAGCATTTTAGAACCATTTTCAAAAAAACTTGCAGAATTCTTTTTTCATTTTTGTGACACAAAAACAGTGACCCCGGTCATGCCGAACTATCGACATTCTGGACAGGCCTAAAAAAACATTTTAAAACCATTTTCACAAAAATTGCAGATTTCTATTTTGTCCCTAAAAACGATGACTCCGATCATGCCGAAAAAGCGACATTCTGGACAGGCCTAAAAAAAAGCATTTTAGAACCATTTTCAAAAAAAAGCTCAGAATTCTTTTTTCATTTTTTGACACAAAAACAGTGACCCCAGTCATGCCGAACTATCGACATTCTGGACAGGCCTAAAAAATTTTTAGAACCATTTTCACAAAAATTGCAGATATTTTTTTCATTTTCGTGACACAAAAACAGTGACCCCGGTCATACCGAACTATCGACATTCTGGACATGCCTAAAAAAACATTTTAAAACCATTTTCACAAAAAATTGCAGATTTCTATTTTGTCCCTAAAAACGATGACTCCGATCATGCCGAACTAGCGACATTCTGGACAGGCCTAAAAAAATTTTAGAACCATTTTCACAAAAAATTGCAGATATTTTTTCTCATTTTCGTGACACAAAAACAATGCCACTCGGTCATGCCGAACTATCGTCATTCTGGACAGGCCTAAAAATTTTTTTAAACCATTTTCACCAAAAATGGCTGATTTTTTTTCTTCATTTTTTGACACAAAAACAGTGACCCCGGTCATACCGAACTATCGACATTCTGGACATGCCTAAAAAAACATTTTAAAACCATTTTCACAAAAAATTGCAGATTTCTATTTTGTCCCTAAAAACGATGACTCCGATCATGCCGAAAATGCGACATTCTGGACAGGCCTAAAAAAAAATGTAGAACCATTTTCACAAAAAATTGCAGATATTTTTTCTCATTTTCGTGACACAAAAACAGTGACCCCGGTCATGCCGAACTATCGACATTCTGGACAGACCTAAAAAAACATTTTAAAACCATTTTCACCAAAAATTGCAGATTTCTATTTTGTCCCTAAAAACGATGACTCCGATCATGCTGAAAAAGCGACATTCTGGACAGGTCTAAAAAAATTTTAAAACCATTTTCACCAAAAATTGCTGATTTTTTTTCTTCATTTTCGTGACACAAAAACAGTGACCCCGGTCATGCCAAACTAGCGACATTCTGGACAGGCCTAAAAAAACATTTTAAAACCATTTTCACAAAAATTGTAGATTTCTATTTTTGTCACCAAAAACGAATACTCCGATCATGCCGAACTAGCGACATTTTGGACAGGCCTAAAAAAAAGCATTTTAGAACCATTTTCAAAAAAAAGCTCAGAATTCTTTTTTTCATTTTTTGACACAAAAACAGTGACCCCGGTCATGCCGAACTATCGACATTCTGGACAGGCCTAAAAAAACATTTTAAAACCATTTTCACAAAAAATTGCAGATTTCTATTTTGTCCCTAAAAACGATGACTCCGATCATGCCGAAAAAGCGACATTTCTGGACAGGCCTAAAAAAAAGCATTTTAGAACCATTTTCAAAAAAGCTCAGAATTCTTTTTTCATTTTTTGACACAAAAACAGTGACCCCGGTCATGCCGAACTATCGACATTCTGGACAGGCCTAAAAAAACATTTTAAAACCATTTTCACAAAAAATTGCAGATTTCTATTTTGTCCCTAAAAACGATGACTCCGATCATGCCGAACAAGCGACATTCTGGACAGGCCTAAAAAAAAGCATTTTAGAACCATTTTCACAAAAAAGCTCAGAATTCTTTTTTTCATTTTTTGACACAAAAACAGTGACCCCGGTCATGCCGAACTATCGACATTCTGGACAGGCCTAAAAAAACATTTTAAAACCATTTTCACAAAAAATTGCAGATTTCTATTTTGTCCCTAAAAACGATGACTCCGATCATGCCGAAAAAGCGACATTCTGGACAGGCCTAAAAAAAGCATTTTAGAACCATTTTCAAAAAAAGCTCAGAATTCTTTTTCATTTTTTGACACAAAAACAGTGACCCCAGTCATGCCGAACTATCGACATTCTGGACAGGCCTAAAAAAATTTTTAGAACCATTTTCACAAAAATTGCAGATATTTTTTTCATTTTCGTGACACAAAAACAGTGACCCCGGTCATGCCGAACTATCGACATTCTGGACATGCCTAAAAAAACATTTTAAAACCATTTTCACAAAAAATTGCAGATTTCTATTTTGTCCCTAAAAACGATGACTCCGATCATGCCGAACTAGCGACATTCTGGACAGGCCTAAAAAAAAATTTAGAACCATTTTCACAAAAAATTGCAGATATTTTTTTCTCATTTTCGTGACACAAAAACAATGACCCGGTCATGCCGAACTATCGTCATTCTGGACAGGCCTAAAAATTTTTTTAAAACCATTTTCACCAAAAATGGCTGATTTTTTTCTTCATTTTTTGACACAAAAACAGTGACCCCGGTCATACCGAACTATCGACATTCTGGACATGCCTAAAAAAACATTTTAAAACCATTTTCACAAAAAATTGCAGATTTCTATTTTGTCCCTAAAAACGATGACTCCGATCATGCCGAAAATGCGACATTCTGGACAGGCCTAAAAAAAAATGTAGAACCATTTTCACAAAAAATTGCAGATATTTTTTCTCATTTTCGTGACACAAAAACAGTGACCCCGGTCATGCCGAACTATCGACATTCTGGACAGGCCTAAAAAAACATTTTAAAACCATTTTCACCAAAAATTGCAGATTTCTATTTTGTCCCTAAAAACGATGACTCCGATCATGCCGAAAAAGCGACATTCTGGACAGGTCTAAAAAAATTTTAAAACCATTTTCACCAAAAATTGCTGATTTTTTTTCTTCATTTTCGTGACACAAAAACAATGACCCCGGTCATGCCGAACTAGCGACATTCTGGACAGGCCTAAAAAAACATTTTAAAACCATTTTCACCAAAAATTGCAGATTTCTATTTTGTCCCTAAAAACGATGACTCCGATCATGCTGAAAAAGCGACATTCTGGACAGGCCTAAAAAAAAAATTTTAGAACCATTTTCACCAAAAATTGCTCAGATTTTTTTCTTCATTTTCGTGACACAAAAACAGTGACCCCGGTCATGCCGAACTATCGACATTCTGGACAGGCCTAAAAAAACATTTTAAAACCATTTTCACTAAAAATTGCAGATTTCTATTTTTGTCACCAAAAACGATACTCCGATCATGCCGAACTAGCGACATTTTGGACAGGCCTAAAAAAAAGCATTTTAGAACCATTTTCAAAAAAAAGCTCAGAATTCTTTTTTTCATTTTTTGACACAAAAACAGTGACCCCGGTCATGCCGAACTATCGACATTCTGGACAGGCCTAAAAAAACATTTTAAAACCATTTTCACAAAAATTGCAGATTTCTATTTTTGTCACCAAAAACGATGACTCCGATCATGCCGAACTAGCGACATTTTGGACAGGCCTAAAAAAAAAGCATTTTAGAACCATTTTCAAAAAAAAGCTCAGAATTCTTTTTTCATTTTTTGACACAAAAACAGTGACCCCGGTCATGCCGAACTATCGACATTCTGGACAGGCCTAAAAAAATTTTAAAACCATTTTCACCAAAAATTGCTGATTTTTTCTTCATTTTCGTGACACAAAAACAGTGACCCCGATCATGCCGAACTATCGACATTCTGGACATGCCTAAAAAAAACATTTTAAAACCATTTTCACAAAAAATTGCAGATTTCTATTTTGTCCCTAAAACGATGACTCCGATCATGCCGAACTAGCGACATTCTGGACAGGCCTAAAAAAATTTTAGAACCATTTTCACAAAAAATTGCAGATATTTTTTCTCATTTTCGTGACACAAAAACAGTGACCCCGGTCATGCCGAACTATCGACATTCTGGACAGGCCTAAAAAATTTTTAAAACCATTTTCACCAAAAATGGCTGATTTTTTTTCTTCATTTTTTGACACAAAAACAGTGACCCCGGTCATACCGAACTATCGACATTCTGGACATGCCTAAAAAAACATTTTAAAACCATTTTCACAAAAAATTGCAGATTTCTATTTTGTCCCTAAAAACGATGACTCCGATCATGCCGAAAAAGCGACATTCTGGACAGGCCTAAAAAAAATGTAGAACCATTTTCACAAAAAATTGCAGATATTTTTTCCTCATTTTCGTGACACAAAAACAGTGACCCCGGTCATGCCGAACTATCGACATTCTGGACAGGCCTAAAAAAACATTTTAAAACCATTTTCACCAAAAATTGCAGATTTCTATTTTGTCCCTAAAAACGATGACTCCGATCATGCTGAAAAAGCGACATTCTGGACAGGTCTAAAAAAATTTTAAAACCATTTTCACCAAAAATTGCTGATTTTTTTTCTTCATTTTCGTGACACAAAAACAGTGACCCCGGTCATGCCGAACTAGCGACATTCTGGACAGGCCTAAAAAAACATTTTAAAACCATTTTCACAAAAATTGTAGATTTCTATTTTGTCACCTAAAAACGATTACTCCGATCATGCCGAACTAGCGACATTTTGGACAGGCCTAAAAAAAAGCATTTTAGAACCATTTTCAAAAAAAAGCTCAGAATTCTTTTTTCATTTTTTGACACAAAAACAGTGACCCCGGTCATGCCGAACTATCGACATTCTGGACAGGCCTAAAAAAACATTTTAAAACCATTTTCACAAAAATTGCAGATTTCTATTTTGTCCCTAAAAACGATGACTCCGACCATGCCGAACTAGCGACATTCTGGACAGGCCTAAAAAAAAAGCATTTTAGAACCATTTTCAAAAAAAGCTCAGAATTCTTTTTTCATTTTTTGACACAAAAACAATGACCCCGGTCATGCCGAACTATCGACATTCTGGACAGGCCTAAAAAAAATTTTAGAACCATTTTCACAAAAATTGCTAGATATTTTTTTCATTTTCGTGACACAAAAACAGTGACCCCGGTCATGCCGAACTATCGACATTCTGGACAGGCCTAAAAAAACATTTTAAAACCATTTTCACAAAAATTGCAGATTTCTATTTTGTCCCTAAAAACGATGACTCCGATCATGCCGAAATAGCGACATTCTGGACAGGCCTAAAAAAATTTTTTGAACCATTTTCACAAAAAATTGCAGATATTTTTTCTCATTTTCGTGACACAAAAACAGTGACCCCGGTCATGCCGAACTATCGACATTCTGGACAGGCCTAAAAAAACATTTTAAAACCATTTTCACAAAAATTGCAGATTTCTATTTTGTCCCTAAAAACGTTGACTCCGATCATGCCGAAAAAGCGACATTCTGGACAGGCCTAAAAAAATTTTAGAACCATTTTCACAAAAATTGCAGATTTTTTTCTCATTTTCGTGACACAAAAACAGTGACCCCGGTCATGCCGAACTATCGACATTCTGGACAGGCCTAAAAAATATTTAAAACCATTTTCACAAAAATTGCAGATTTCTATTTTGTCCCTAAAAACGATGACTCCGATCATGCTGAAAAAGCGACATTCTGGACAGGTCTAAAAAATTTTTAAAACCATTTTCACCAAAAATTGCTGATTTTTTTTCTTCATTTTCGTGACACAAAAACAGTGACCCCGGTCATGCCGAACTAGCGACATTCTGGACAGGCCTAAAAAAACATTTTAAAACCATTTTCACTAAAAATTGTAGATTTCTATTTTTGTCACCAAAAACGATTACTCCGATCATGCCGAACTAGCGACATTCTGGACAGGCCTAAAAAAAAGCATTTTAGAACCATTTTCAAAAAAAAGCTTCAGAATTCTTTTTTCATTTTTGTGACACAAAAACAGTGACCCCGGTCATGCCGAACTATCGACATTCTGGACAGGCCTAAAAAAACATTTTAAAACCATTTTCACCAAAAATTGCAGATTTCTATTTTGTCCCTAAAAACGATGACTCCGATCATGCTGAAAAAGCGACATTCTGGACAGGTCTAAAAATTTTTTAAAACCATTTTCACCAAAAATTGCTCAGATTTTTTTTCTTCATTTTCGTGACACAAAAACAGTGACCCCGGTCATGCCAAACTATCGACATTCTGGACAGGCCTAAAAAAACATTTTAAAACCATTTTCACTAAAAATTGCAGATTTCTATTTTTGTCACCAAAAACGATTACTCCGATCATGCCGAACTAGCGACATTCTGGACAGGCCTAAAAAAAAGCATTTTAGAACCATTTTCAAAAAAAAGCTCAGAATTCTTTTTTCATTTTTTGACACAAAAACAGTGACCCCGGTCATGCCGAACTATCGACATTCTGGACAGGCCTAAAAAAACATTTTAAAACCATTTTCACAAAAATTGCAGATTTCTATTTTGTCCCTAAAAACGATGACTCCGATCATGCCGAAAAAGCGACATTTTGGACAGGCCTAAAAAAAGCATTTTAGAACCATTTTCAAAAAAAGCTCAGAATTCTTTTTTCATTTTTTGACACAAAAACAGTGACCCCGGTCATGCCGAACTATCGACATTCTGGACAGGCCTAAAAAATTTTTTAGAACCATTTTCACAAAAATTGCAGATATTTTTTTCATTTTCGTGACACAAAAACAGTGACCCCGGTCATGCCGAACTATCGACATTCTGGACATGCCTAAAAAAACATTTTAAAACCATTTTCACAAAAAATTGCAGATTTCTATTTTGTCCCTAAAAACGATGACTCCGATCATGCCGAAAAAGCGACATTCTGGACAGGCCTAAAAAAAAATTTAGAACCATTTTCACAAAAAATTGCAGATATTTTTTTCTCATTTTCGTGACACAAAAACAGTGACCCCGGTCATGCCGAACTATCGACATTCTGGACAGGCCTAAAAAAACATTTTAAAACCATTTTCACAAAAAATTGCAGATTTCTATTTTGTCCCTAAAAACGATGACTCCGATCATGCCGAACTAGCGACATTCTGGACAGGCCTAAAAAAACATTTTAAAACCATTTTCACCAAAAATTGCTGATTTTTTTCTTCATTTTCGTGACACAAAAACAGTGACCCCGGTCATGCCGAACTATCGACATTCTGGACAGGCCTAAAAAATTTTTAAAACCATTTTCACCAAAAATTGCAGATATTTTTTTTCATTTTCGTGACACAAAAACAGTGACCCCGGTCATACCGAACTATCGACATTCTGGACATGCCTAAAAAAACATTTTAAAACCATTTTCACAAAAAATTGCAGATTTCTATTTTGTCCCTAAAAACGATGACTCCGATCATGCCGAAAAAGCGACATTCTGGACAGGCCTAAAAAAAAATGTAGAACCATTTTCACAAAAAATTGCAGATATTTTTTCCTCATTTTCGTGACACAAAAACAGTGACCCCGGTCATGCCGAACTATCGACATTCTGGACAGACCTAAAAAACATTTTAAAACCATTTTCACCAAAAATTGCAGATTTCTATTTTGTCCCTAAAAACGATGACTCCGATCATGCTGAAAAAGCGACATTCTGGACAGGTCTAAAAAAATTTTTAAAACCATTTTCACCAAAAATTGCTGATTTTTTTTCTTCATTTTCGTGACACAAAAACAGTGACCCCGGTCATGCCGAACTAGCGACATTCTGGACAGGCCTAAAAAAACATTTTAAAACCATTTTCACAAAAATTGCAGATTTCTATTTTTGTCACCAAAAACGAATACTCCGATCATGCCGAACTAGCGACATTCTGGACAGGCCTAAAAAAAGCATTTTAGAACCATTTTCAAAAAAAAGCTCAGAATTCTTTTTTTCATTTTTGTGACACAAAAACAGTGACCCCGGTCATGCCGAACTATCGACATTCTGGACAGGCCTAAAAAAACATTTTAAAACCATTTTCACAAAAATTGCAGATTTCTATTTTGTCCCTAAAAACGATGACTCCGATCATGCCGAAAAAGCGACATTTTGGACAGGCCTAAAAAAAAGCATTTTAGAACCATTTTCAAAAAAGCTCAGAATTCTTTTTTCATTTTTGTGACACAAAAACAGTGACCCCGGTCATGCCGAACTATCGACATTCTGGACAGGCCTAAAAAAACATTTTAAAACCATTTTCACAAAAAATTGCAGATTTCTATTTTGTCCCTAAAAACGATGACTCCGATCATGCCGAAATAGCGACATTTTGGACAGGCCTAAAAAAAGCATTTTAGAACCATTTTCAAAAAAAAGCTCAGAATTCTTTTTTCATTTTTTGACACAAAAACAGTGACCCCGGTCATGCCGAACTATCGACATTCTGGACAGGCCTAAAAAACATTTTAAAACCATTTTCACAAAAATTGCAGATTTCTATTTTGTCCCTAAAAACGATGACTCCGATCATGCCGAAAAAGCGACATTTCTGACAGGCCTAAAAAAACATTTTAGAACCATTTTCACAAAAAGCTTGCAGAATTCTTTTTTCATTTTTGTGACACAAAAACAGTGACCCCGGTCATGCCGAACTATCGACATTCTGGACAGGCCTAAAAAAAACATTTTAAAACCATTTTCACAAAAATTGCAGATTTCTATTTTGTCCCTAAAAACGATGACTCCGATCATGCCGAAAAAGCGACATTTTGGACAGGCCTAAAAAAAAGCATTTTAGAACCATTTTCAAAAAAAAGCTCAGAATTCTTTTTTCATTTTTTGACACAAAAACAGTGACCCCGGTCATGCCGAACTATCGACATTCTGGACAGGCCTAAAAAATTTTTAGAACCATTTTCACAAAAATTGCAGATATTTTTTTCATTTTCGTGACACAAAAACAGTGACCCCGGTCATGCCGAACTATCGACATTCTGGACATGCCTAAAAAAACATTTTAAAACCATTTTCACAAAAAATTGCAGATTTCTATTTTGTCCCTAAAAACGATGACTCCGATCATGCCGAAAAAGCGACATTCTGGACAGGCCTAAAAAAAATTTTTAGAACCATTTTCACAAAAAATTGCAGATTTTTTTCTCATTTTCGTGACACAAAAACAATGGAACTCGGTCATGCCGAACTATCGTCATTCTGGACAGGCCTAAAAATTTTTTTAAACCATTTTCACCAAAAATGGCTGATTTTTTTTCTTCATTTTTTGACACAAAAACAGTGACCCCGGTCATACCGAACTATCGACATTCTGGACATGCCTAAAAAAACATTTTAAAACCATTTTCACAAAAAATTGCAGATTTCTATTTTGTCCCTAAAAACGATGACTCCGATCATGCCGAAAAAGCGACATTCTGGACAGGCCTAAAAAAAAATGTAGAACCATTTTCACAAAAAATTGCAGATATTTTTTTCTCATTTTCGTGACACAAAAACAGTGACCCCGGTCATGCCGAACTATCGACATTCTGGACAGGCCTAAAAAAAACATTTTAAAACCATTTTCACCAAAAATTGCAGATTTCTATTTTGTCCCTAAAAACGATGACTCCGATCATGCTGAAAAAGCGACATTCTGGACAGGTCTAAAAAAAAATTTTAAAACCATTTTCACCAAAAATTGCTGATTTTTTTTTCTTCATTTTCGTGACACAAAAACAGTGACCCCGGTCATGCCGAACTAGCGACATTCTGGACAGGCCTAAAAAAACATTTTAAAACCATTTTCACAAAAATTGTAGATTTCTATTTTTGTCACCAAAAACGAATACTCCGATCATGCCGAACTAGCGACATTTTGGACAGGCCTAAAAAAAAGCATTTTAGAACCATTTTCAAAAAAAAGCTCAGAATTCTTTTTTTCATTTTTTGACACAAAAACAGTGACCCCGGTCATGCCGAACTATCGACATTCTGGACAGGCCTAAAAAAACATTTTAAAACCATTTTCACAAAAAATTGCAGATTTCTATTTTGTCCCTAAAAACGATGACTCCGATCATGCCGAAAAGCGACATTCTGGACAGGCCTAAAAAAAAGCATTTTAGAACCATTTTCAAAAAAAAGCTTGCAGAATTCTTTTTTCATTTTCGTTGACACAAAAACAGTGACCCCGGTCATGCCGAACTATCGACATTCTGGACAGGCCTAAAAGAACATTTTAAAACCATTTTCACAAAAAATTGCAGATTTCTATTTTGTCCCTAAAAACGATGACTCCGATCATGCCGAAAAAGCGACATTCTGGACAGGCCTAAAAAAAGCATTTTAGAACCATTTTCACAAAAAAGCTTGCAGAATTCTTTTTTCATTTTTTGACACAAAAACAGTGACCCCGGTCATGCCGAACTATCGACATTCTGGACAGGCCTAAAAAAACATTTTAAAACCATTTTCACAAAAAATTGCAGATTTCTATTTTGTCCCTAAAAACGATGACTCCGATCATGCCGAAAAAGCGACATTTTGGACAGGCCTAAAAAAAGCATTTTAGAACCATTTTCAAAAAAAGCTCAGAATTCTTTTTTCATTTTTTGACACAAAAACAGTGACCCCGGTCATGCCGAACTATCGACATTCTGGACAGGCCTAAAAAATTTTTAGAACCATTTTCACAAAAAATTGCAGATATTTTTTTCATTTTCGTGACACAAAAACAGTGACCCCGGTCATGCCGAACTATCGACATTCTGGACAGGCCTAAAAAAACATTTTAGAACCATTTTCACAAAAAATTGCAGATTTATATTTTGTCCCTAAAAACGATGACTCCGATCATGCCGAAATAGCGACATTCTGGACAGGCCTAAAAAAAAATTTAGAACCATTTTCACAAAAATTGCAGATATTTTTTCTCATTTTCGTGACACAAAAACAATGCGAACTCGGTCATGCCGAACTATCGACATTCTGGACAGGCCTAAAAAATTTTTTAAACCATTTTCACCAAAAATTGCTGATTTTTTTCTTCATTTTTTGACACAAAAACAGTGACCCCGGTCATACCGAACTATCGACATTCTGGACATGCCTAAAAAAACATTTTAAAACCATTTTCACAAAAAATTGCAGATTTCTATTTTGTCCCTAAAAACGATGACTCCGATCATGCCGAAAATGCGACATTCTGGACAGGCCTAAAAAAAAATGTAGAACCATTTTCACAAAAAATTGCAGATATTTTTTTCTCATTTTCGTGACACAAAAACAGTGACCCCGGTCATGCCGAACTATCGACATTCTGGACAGGCCTAAAAAAACATTTTAAAACCATTTTCACCAAAAATTGCAGATTTCTATTTTGTCCCTAAAAACGATGACTCCGATCATGCTGAAAAAGCGACATTCTGGACAGGCCTAAAAAAATTTTAAAACCATTTTCACCAAAAATTGCTGATTTTTTTTCTTCATTTTTGTGACACAAAAACAGTGACCCCGGTCATGCCGAACTAGCGACATTCTGGACAGGCCTAAAAAAACATTTTAAAACCATTTTCACCAAAAATTGCAGATTTCTATTTTGTCCCTAAAAACGATGACTCCGATCATGCTGAAAAAGCGACATTCTGGACAGGTCTAAAAAAATTTTAAAACCATTTTCACCAAAAATTGCACAGATTTTTTTTCTTCATTTTCGTGACACAAAAACAGTGACCCCGGTCATGCCGAACTATCGACATTCTGGACAGGCCTAAAAAAACATTTTAAAACCATTTTCACTAAAAATTGCAGATTTCTATTTTTGTCACCAAAAACGAATACTCCGATCATGCCGAACTAGCGACATTTTGGACAGGCCTAAAAAAAAGCATTTTAGAACCATTTTCAAAAAAAGCTCAGAATTCTTTTTTTCATTTTTTGACACAAAAACAGTGACCCCGGTCATGCCGAACTATCGACATTCTGGACAGGCCTAAAAAAACATTTTAAAACCATTTTCACCAAAAATTGTAGATTTCTATTTTTGTCACCAAAAACGATGACTCCGATCATGCCGAACTAGCGACATTCTGGACAGGCCTAAAAAAAAGCATTTTAGAACCATTTTCAAAAAAAAGCTCAGAATTCTTTTTTTCATTTTTTGACACAAAAACAGTGACCCCGGTCATGCCGAACTATCGACATTCTGGACAGGCCTAAAAAAACATTTTAAAACCATTTTCACAAAAAATTGCAGATTTCTATTTTGTCCCTAAAAACGATGACTCCGATCATGCCGAAAAAGCGACATTTTGGACAGGCCTAAAAAAAAGCATTTTAGAACCATTTTCAAAAAAATGCTGAGAATTCTTTTTTCATTTTCGTGACACAAAAACAGTGACCCCGGTCATGCCGAACTATCGACATTCTGGACAGGCCTAAAAAAACATTTTAAAACCATTTTCACAAAAAATTGCAGATTTCTATTTTGTCCCTAAAAACGATGACTCCGATCATGCCGAAAAAGCGACATTCTGGACAGGTCTAAAAAAAATTTTAAAACCATTTTCACAAAAAATTGCTGATTTTTTTCTTCATTTTTGTGACACAAAAACAGTGACCCCGGTCATGCCAAACTATCGACATTCTGGACAGGCCTAAAAAAACATTTTAAAACCATTTTCACCAAAAATTGCAGATTTCTATTTTGTCCCTAAAAACGATGACTCCGATCATGCTGAAAAAGCGACATTCTGGACAGGCCTAAAAAAATTTTAAAACCATTTTCACCAAAAATTGCTGATTTTTTTCTTCATTTTTGTGACACAAAAACAGTGACCCCGGTCATGCCGAACTAGCGACATTCTGGACAGGCCTAAAAAAACATTTTAAAACCATTTTCACCAAAAATTGCAGATTTCTATTTTGTCCCTAAAAACGATGACTCCGATCATGCCGAAAAAGCGACATTCTGGACAGGCCTAAAAAAATTTTTTAAAACCATTTTCACCAAAAATTGCTGATTTTTTTTTCTTCATTTTCGTGACACAAAAACAGTGACCCCGGTCATGCCGAACTATCGACATTCTGGACAGGCCTAAAAAAAACATTTTAAAACCATTTTCACTAAAAATTGTAGATTTCTATTTTTGTCACCAAAAACGAATACTCCGATCATGCCGAACTAGCGACATTTTGGACAGGCCTAAAAAAAAGCATTTTAGAACCATTTTCAAAAAAAACGCTCAGAATTCTTTTTTTCATTTTTTGACACAAAAACAGTGACCCCGGTCATGCCGAACTATCGACATTCTGGACAGGCCTAAAAAAACATTTTAAAACCATTTTCACAAAAAATTGTAGATTTCTATTTTTGTCACCAAAAACGATGACTCCGATCATGCCGAACTAGCGACATTCTGGACAGGCCTAAAAAAAAGCATTTTAGAACCATTTTCAAAAAAAAGCTCAGAATTCTTTTTCATTTTTGACACAAAAACAGTGATTGACACAAAAAATGTAGATTTCTATTTTTGTCACCAAAACAATGACTCCGATCATGCCGAACTATCGACATTCTGGACAGGCCTAAAAAAATTTTTGAACCATTTTCACAAAAAATTGCAGATATTTTTTTTTCATTTTCGTGACACAAAAACAGTGACCCCGGTCATGCCGAACTATCGACATTCTGGACAGGCCTAAAAAAACATTTTAAAACCATTTTCACAAAAATTGCAGATTTCTATTTTGTCCCTAAAAACGATGACTCCGATCATGCCGAAAAGCGACATTCTGGACAGGCCTAAAAAAATTTTAGAACCATTTTCACAAAAAATTGCAGATTTTTTTCTCATTTTCGTGACACAAAAACAGTGACCCCGGTCATGCCGAACTATCGTCATTCTGGACAGGCCTAAAAAAAATTTTAAAACCATTTTCACAAAAAATTACAGATATTTTTTCTCATTTTCGTGACACAAAAACAGTGACTCCCGGTCATGCCGAACTATCGACATTCTGGACAGGCCTAAAAAAACATTTTAAAACCATTTTCACAAAAATTGTAGATTTCTATTTTTGTCACCAAAAACGATGACTCCGATCATGCCGAACTAGCGACATTTTGGACAGGCCTAAAAAAAAGCATTTTAGAACCATTTTCAAAAAAAAGCTCAGAATTATTTTTTTCATTTTTTGACACAAAAACAGTGACCCCGGTCATGCCGAACTATCGTCATTCTGGACAGGCCTAAAAAAAAAATTTAAAACCATTTTCACCAAAAATGGCAGATTTTTTTTCTTCATTTTTTGACACAAAAACAGTGACCCCGGTCATACCGAACTATCGACATTCTGGACAGGCCTAAAAAAACATTTTAAAACCATTTTCACAAAAAATTGCAGATTTCTATTTTGTCCCTAAAAACGATGACTCCAATCATGCTGAAAAAGCGACATTCTGGACAGGTCTAAAAAAATTTTTAAAACCATTTTCACCAAAAATTGCTGATTTTTTTTCTTCATTTTCGTGACACAAAAACAGTGACCCCGGTCATGCCAAACTAGCGACATTCTGGACAGGCCTAAAAAAAACATTTTAAAACCATTTTCACTAAAAATTGTAGATTTCTATTTTTGTCACCAAAAACGAATACTCCGATCATGCCGAACTAGCGACATTTTGGACAGGCCTAAAAAAAAAGCATTTTAGAACCATTTTCAAAAAAAAGCTCAGAATTCTTTTTTTCATTTTTTGACACAAAAACAGTGACCCCGGTCATGCCGAACTATCGACATTCTGGACAGGCCTAAAAAAACATTTTAAAACCATTTTCACAAAAAATTGCAGATTTCTATTTTGTCCCTAAAAACGATGACTCCGATCATGCCGAAAAAGCGACATTTTGGACAGGCCTAAAAAAAAAGCATTTTAGAACCATTTTCAAAAAAAGCTCAGAATTCTTTTTTCATTTTTTGACACAAAAACAGTGACCCCGGTCATGCCGAACTATCGACATTCTGGACAGGCCTAAAAAAATTTTTAGAACCATTTTCACAAAAAATTGCAGATATTTTTTTTTCATTTTCGTGACACAAAAACAGTGACCCCGGTCATGCCGAACTATCGACATTCTGGACAGGCCTAAAAAAACATTTTAAAACCATTTTCACAAAAAATTGCAGATATCTATTTTGTCCCTAAAAACGATGACTCCGATCATGCCGAACTAGCGACATTTTGGACAGGCCTAAAAAAAAAGCATTTTAGAACCATTTTCAAAAAAAAAGCTCAGAATTCTTTTTTCATTTTTTGACACAAAAACAGTGACCCCGGTCATGCCGAACTATCGTCATTCTGGACAGGCCTAAAAAAAAATTTAAAACCATTTTCACCAAAAAGGCTGATTTTTTTCTTCATTTTTGACACAAAAACAGTGACCCCGGTCATACCGAACTATCGACATTCTGGACATGCCTAAAAAAACATTTTAAAACCATTTTCACAAAAAATTGCAGATTTCTATTTTGTCCCTAAAAACGATGACTCCGATCATGCAGAAAAAGCGACATTCTGGACAGGCCTAAAAAAATTTTTAAAACCATTTTCACCAAAAATTGCAGATTTTTTTCTTCATTTTCGTGACACAAAAACAGTGACCCCGGTCATGCCGAACTAGCGACATTCTGGACAGGCCTAAAAAAAACATTTTAAAACCATTTTCACTAAAAATTGTAGATTTCTATTTTTGTCACCAAAAACGAATACTCCGATCATGCCGAACTAGCGACATTTTGGACAGGCCTAAAAAAAAAGCATTTTAGAACCATTTTCAAAAAAAAAGCTCAGAATTCTTTTTTCATTTTTTGACACAAAAACAGTGACCCCGGTCATGCCGAACTATCGACATTCTGGACAGGCCTAAAAAAACGTTTTAAAACCATTTTCACAAAAAATTGCAGATTTCTATTTTGTCCCTAAAAACGATGACTCCGATCATGCCGAAAAAGCGACATTCTGGACAGGCCTAAAAAAAAGCATTTTAGAACCATTTTCAAAAAAAGCTTGCAGAATTATTTTTTTCATTTTTTGACACAAAAACAGTGACCCCGGTCATGCCGAACTATCGACATTCTGGACAGGCCTAAAAAACATTTTAAAACCATTTTCACAAAAATTGCAGATTTCTATTTTGTCCCTAAAAACGATGACTCCGATCATGCCGAAAAAGCGACATTCTGGACAGGCCTAAAAAAATTTTTAGAACCATTTTCACAAAAAATTGCAGATATTTTTTTCTCATTTTCGTGACACAAAAACAGTGACCCCGGTCATGCCGAACTATCGACATTCTGGACAGGCCTAAAAAAACATTTTAAAACCATTTTCACAAAAAATTGTATATTTCTATTTTTGTCACCAAAAACGATGACTCCGATCATGCCGAACTAGCGACATTTTGGACAGGCCTAAAAAAAAGCATTTTAGAACCATTTTCAAAAAAAAAGCTCAGAATTCTTTTTTTCATTTTTTGACACAAAAACAGTGACCCCGGTCATACCGACCTATCGACATTCTGGACATGCCTAAAAAAACATTTTAAAACCATTTTCACAAAAATTGCAGATTTCTATTTTGTCCCTAAAAACGATGACTCCGATCATGCCCAAAAAGCGACATTCTGGACAGGCCAAAAAAAAATTTAGAACCATTTTCACAAAAAATTGCAGATATTTTTTTTCATTTTCGTGACACAAAAACAGTGACCCCGGTCATGCCGAACTATCGACATTCTGGACAGGCCTAAAAAAACATTTTAAAACCATTTTCACAAAAATTGTAGATTTCTATTTTGTCACCAAAAACGATGACTCCGATCATGCCGAACTAGCGACATTCTGGACAGGCCTAAAAAAAAGCATTTTAGAACCATTTTCACAAAAAAGCTTGCAGAATTCTTTTTTCATTTTTGACACAAAAACAGTGACCCCGGTCATACCGACCTATCGACATTCTGGACATGCCTAAAAAAACATTTTAAAACCATTTTCACAAAAATTGCAGATTTCTATTTTGTCCCTAAAAACGATGACTCCGATCATGCCCAAAAAGCGACATTCTGGACAGGCCAAAAAAAAATTGTAGAACCATTTTCACAAAAATTGCAGATATTTTTTTTCATTTTCGTGACACAAAAACAGTGACCCCGGTCATGCCGAACTATCGACATTCTGGACAGGCCTAAAAAAACATTTTAAAACCATTTTCACAAAAATTGCAGATTTCTATTTTGTCCCTAAAAACGATGACTCCGATCATGCCGAAAAAGCGACATTCTGGACAGGCCTAAAAAAATTTTTAGAACCATTTTCACCAAAAATTGCAGATATTTTTTTCTCATTTTCGTGACACAAAAACAGTGACCCCGGTCATGCCGAACTATCGACATTCTGGACAGGCCTAAAAAAACATTTTAAAACCATTTTCACAAAAAATTGCATATTTCTATTTTGTCACCAAAAACGATGACTCCGATCATGCCGAACTAGCGACATTTTGGACAGGCCTAAAAAAAAGCATTTTAGAACCATTTTCAAAAAAAAGCTCAGAATTCTTTTTTTCATTTTTTGACACAAAAACAGTGACCCCGGTCATACCGAACTATCGACATTCTGGACAGGCCTAAAAAAACATTTTGAAACCATTTTCACAAAAATTGCAGATTTCTATTTTGTCCCTAAAAACGATGACTCCGATCATGCCGAAAAGCGACATTCTGGACAGGCCTAAAAAATTTTTTAAAAACCATTTTCACAAAAAATTGCTAGATATTTTTTCTTCATTTTCGTGACACAAAAACAGTGACCCCGGTCATGCCGAACTATCGACATTCTGGACAGGCCTAAAAAAACATTTTAAAACCATTTTCACAAAAAATTGCAGATTTCTATTTTGTCCCTAAAAACGATGACTCCGATCATGCCGAACTAGCGACATTCTGGACAGGCCTAAAAAAACATTTTAAAACCATTTTCACAAAAATTGCAGATTTTTCTCATTTTTGTCACCAAAACAGTGACTCCGATCATGCCGAACTATCGACATTCTGGACAGGCCTAAAAAAACATTTTAGAACCATTTTCACAAAAATTGCAGATTTCTATTTTGTCCCTAAAAACGATGACTCCGATCATGCCGAAAAAGCGACATTCTGGACAGGCCTAAAAAAAATTTTAGAACCATTTTCACAAAAAATTGCAGATATTTTTTTCTCATTTTCGTGACACAAAAACAGTGACCCCGGTCATGCCGAACTATCGACATTCTGGACAGGCCTAAAAAAACATTTTAAAACCATTTTCACCAAAAATTGCAGATTTCTATTTTGTCCCTAAAAACGATGACTCCGATCATGCCGAAAAAGCGACATTCTGGACAGGCCTAAAAAAATTTTAAAACCATTTTCACCAAAAATGGCTGATTTTTTTTCTTCATTTTTTACACAAAAACAGTGACCCCGGTCATGCCGAACTAGCGACATTCTGGACAGGCCTAAAAAATTTTTAGAACCATTTTCACAAAAAAATGCAGATATTTTTTCTCATTTTCGTGACACAAAAACAGTGACTCCGATCATGCCGAACTAGCGACATTCTGGACAGGCCTAAAAAAAACATTTTAAAACCATTTTCACAAAAATTGCAGATTTCTATTTTGTCACCAAAAACGATGACTCCGATCATGCCGAACTAGCGACATTCTGGACAGGCCTAAAAAAAAGCATTTTAGAACCATTTTCACAAAAAAGCTTGCAGATTTCTTTTTTCATTTTTTGACACAAAAACAGTGACCCCGGTCATGCCGAACTATCGACATTCTGGACAGGCCTAAAAAAAATTTAGAACCATTTTCACAAAAATTGCAGATATTTTTTTCTTTTTTCGTGACACAAAAACAGTGACCCCGGTCATGCCGAACTATCGACATTCTGGACAGGCCTAAAAAAACATTTTAAAACCATTTTCACCAAAAATTGCAGATTTCTATTTTGTCCCTAAAAACGATGACTCCGATCATGCCGAAAAAGCGACATTCTGGACAGGCCTAAAAAATTTTTTGAACCATTTTCACAAAAATTGCAGATATTTTTTTCTCATTTTCGTGACACAAAAACAGTGACCCCGGTCATGCCGAACTAGCGACATTCTGGACAGGCCTAAAAAAAACATTTTAAAACCATTTTCACAAAAAATTGCAGATTTCTATTTTGTCACCAAAAACGATGACTCCGATCATGCCGAACTAGCGACATTCTGGACAGGCCTAAAAAAAATTTTAGAACCATTTTCACAAAAAATTGCAGATATTTTTTTTCATTTTTCGTGACACAAAAACAGTGACCCCGGTCATGCCGAACTATCGACATTCTGGACAGGCCTAAAAAAACATTTTAAATCCATTTTCACAAAAATTGCAGATTTCTATTTTGTCCCTAAAAACGATGACTCCGATCATGCCGAAAAGCGACATTCTGGACAGGCCTAAAAATTTTTTAAAAACCATTTTCACCAAAAATGGCTGATTTTTTTTCTTCATTTTTTGACACAAAAACAGTGACCCCGGTCATACCGAACTATCGACATTATGGACAGGCCTAAAAAAACATTTTAAAACCATTTTCACAAAAATTGCAGATTTCTATTTTGTCCCTAAAAAGATGACTCCGATCATGCCGAACTAGCGACATTCTGGACAGGCCTAAAAAAAAACATTTTAAAACCATTTTCACAAAAAATTGTAGATTTCTATTTTTGTCACCAAAAACGATGACTCCGATCATGCCGAAAAAGCGACATTCTGGACAGGCCTAAAAAAAATTTTAGAACCATTTTCACAAAAAATTGCAGATTTCTATTTTGTCCCTAAAAACGATGACTCCGATCATGCCGAAAAAGCGACATTCTGGACAGGCCTAAAAAAAATTTTTAGAACCATTTTCACAAAAAATTGCAGATATTTTTTCTCATTTTCGTGACACAAAAACAGTGACCCCGGTCATGCCGAACTATCGACATTCTGGACAGGCCTAAAAAAACATTTTAAAACCATTTTCACCAAAAATTGCAGATTTCTATTTTGTCCCTAAAAACGATGACTCCGATCATGCCGAAAAGCGACATTCTGGACAGGCCTAAAAAAATTTAAAACCATTTTCAGCAAAAATGGCTGATTTTTTTCTTCATTTTTTACACAAAAACAGTGACCCCGGTCATGCCGAACTAGCGACATTCTGGACAGGCCTAAAAAATTTTTAGAACCATTTTCACAAAAAAGGCAGATATTTTTTTCTCATTTTCGTGACACAAAAACAGTGACCCCGGTCATGCCGAACTATCGACATTCTGGACAGGCCTAAAAAAACATTTTAAAACCATTTTCACAAAAAATTGCAGATTTCTATTTTGTCACCAAAAACGATGACTCCGATCATGCCGAACTAGCGACATTCTGGACAGGCCTAAAAAAATGCATTTTAGAACCATTTTCCAAAAAAAGCTCAGAATTCTTTTTTCATTTTTTGACACAAAAACAGTGACCCCGGTCATGCCGAACTATCGACATTCTGGACAGGCCTAAAAAAAAACATTTTAAAACGTTTTTCACAAAAAATTGCAGATTTCTATTTTGTCCCTAAAAACGTTGACTCCGATCATGCCGAAAAAGCGTCATTCTGGACAGGCCTAAAAAAAATTTTTTTGAACCATTTTCACAAAAAATTGCTGATATTTTTTTTTCATTTTCGTGACACAAAAACAGTGACCCCGGTCATACCGAACTATCGACATTCAGGACAGGCCTCAAAAAAACCTTGTAAAAACATTTTCACAAAAATTGCAGATTTCTATTTTGTCCCTAAAAACGATGACTCCGATCATGCCGAACTAGCGACATTCTGGACAGGCCTAAAAAAATTTTTAGAACCATTTTCACAAAAAATTGCAGATATTTTATTTTTATTTTCGTGACACAAAAACAGTGACCCCGGTCATGCCGAACTATCGACATTCTGGACAGGCCTAAAAAAAACATTTTAAAACCATTTTCACAAAAATTGCAGATTTCTATTTTGTCCCTAAAACGATGACTCCGATCATGCCGAACTAGCGACATTCTGGACAGGCCTAAAAAAAAGCATTTTAGAACCATTTTCAAAAAAATGCTCAGAATGCTTTTTTCATTTTTTGACACAAAAACAGTGACCCCGGTCATGCCGAACTATCGACATTCTGGACAGGCCTAAAAAAAACATTTTAAAACCATTTTCACCAAAAATTGCTGATTTTTTTTCTTCATTATTTTACACAAAAACAGTGACCGAACTATCGACATTATGGACAGGCCTAAAAAAACATTTTTAAACCATTTTCACAAAAAATTGCAGATTTCTATTTTGTCCCTAAAAACGATGACTCCGATCATGCCGAAAAGCGACATTCTGGACAGGCCTAAAAAATTTTTTAAAACCATTTTCACCAAAAATTGCAGATTTTTTTTCTTCATTTTCGTGACACAAAAACAGTGACCCCGGTCATGCCGAACTATCGACATTCTGGACAGGCCTAAAAAAACATTTTAAAAACATTTTCACAAAAAATTGCAGATTTCTATTTTGTCCCTAAAAACGATGACTCCGATCATGCCGAAAAAGCGACATTCTGGACAGGCCTAAAAAAAATTTTAGAACCATTTTCACCAAAAATTGCAGATTTCTATTTTGTCCCTAAAAACGATGACTCCGATCATGCCGAACAGCGACATTCTGGACAGGCCTAAAAAAAACATTTTAAAACCATTTTCACAAAAATTGTAGATTTCTATTTTTGTCACCAAAAACGATGACTCCGATCATGCCGAACTAGCGACATTTTGGACAGGCCTAAAAAAATGCATTTTAGAACCATTTTCAAAAAAAAGCTCAGAATGCTTTTTTTCATTTTTTGACACAAAAACAGTGACCCCGGTCATGCCGAACTATCGACATTCTGGACAGGCCTAAAAAAACATTTTAAAACCATTTTCACAAAAATTGCAGATTTCTATTTTGTCCCTAAAAACGATGACTCCGATCATGCCGAAAAAGCGACATTCTGGACAGGCCTAAAAAAAATTTTAGAACCATTTTCACAAAAATTGCAGATTTCTATTTTGTCCCTAAAAACGATGACTCCGATCATGCCGAACTAGCGACATTCTGGACAGGCCTAAAAAAAAAGCATTTTAGAACCATTTTCACAAAAAAGCTCAGAATGCTTTTTTTTCATTTTTTGACACAAAAACAGTGACCCCGGTCATGCCGAACTATCGACATTCTGGACAGGCCTAAAAAAACATTTTAAAACCATTTTCACAAAAAATTGCAGATTTCTATTTTGTCCCTAAAAACGATGACTCCGATCATGCCGAACTAGCGACATTTTGGACAGGCCTAAAAAAAAAGCATTTTAGAACCATTTTCACAAAAAAACCTCAGAATTCTTTTTTTCATTTTTTGACACAAAAACAGTGACCCCGGTCATGCCGAACTATCGACATTCTGGACAGGCCTAAAAAAAAACATTTTAAAACGTTTTTCACAAAAATTGCAGATTTCTATTTTGTCCCTAAAAACGTTGACTCCGATCATGCCGAAAAAGCGACATTCTGGACAGGCCTAAAAATTTTTTTGAACCATTTTCACAAAAAATTGCAGATATTTTTTTTCATTTTCGTGACACAAAAACAGTGACCCCGGTCATACCGAACTATCGACATTCAGGACAGGCCTCAAAAAACCTTGTAAAAACATTTTCACAAAAATTGCAGATTTCTATTTTGTCCCTAAAAACGATGACTCCGATCATGCCGAACTAGCGACATTTTGGACAGGCCTAAAAAATTTTTAGAACCATTTTCACAAAAAATTGCAGATATTTTATTTTTATTTTCGTGACACAAAAACAGTGACCCCGGTCATGCCGAACTATCGACATTCTGGACAGGCCTAAAAAATTTTTTTAGAACCATTTTCACAAAAAATTGCAGATATTTTATTTTTATTTTCGTGACACAAAAACAGTGACCCCGGTCATGCCGAACTATCGACATTCTGGACAGGCCTAAAAAAAACATTTTAAAAACATTTTCACAAAAAATTGCAGATTTCTATTTTGTCCCTAAAAACGATGACTCCGATCATGCCGAAAAAGCGATATTCTGGACAGGCCAAAAAAAATTTTAGAACCATTTTCACCAAAAATTGCAGATTTCTATTTTGTCCCTAAAAACGATGACTCCGATCATGCCGAAAGCGACATTCTGGACAGGCCTAAAAAAATTTTAAAACCATTTTCACCAAAAATGGCTGATTTTTTTTCTTAATTTTTTGACACAAAAACAGTGACCCCGGTCATACCGAACTATCGACATTATGGACAGGTCTAAAAAAACATTTTAAAACCATTTTCACAAAAAATTGCAGATTTCTATTTTGTCCCTAAAAAAGATGACTCCGATCATGCCGAACTAGCGACATTCTGGACAGGCCTAAAAAAAAGCATTTTAGAACCATTTTCAAAAAAAAAGCTCAGAATGCTTTTTTTCATTTTTTGACACAAAAACAGTGACCCCGGTCATGCCGAACTATCGACATTCTGGACAGGCCTAAAAAAAAACATTTTAAAACCATTTTCACCAAAAATGGCTGATTTTTTTTTCTTCATTATTTTACACAAAAACAGTGACCGAACTATCGACATTATGGACAGGCCTAAAAAAAACATTTTTAAACCATTTTCACAAAAAATTGCAGATTTCTATTTTGTCCCTAAAAACGATGACTCCGATCATGCCGAAAAAGCGACATTCTGGACAGGCCTAAAAAAATTTTTTGAACCATTTTCACAAAAATTGCAGATATTTTTTCTCATTTTCGTGACACAAAAACAGTGACCCCGGTCATGCCGAACTATCGACATTCTGGACAGGCCTAAAAAAACATTTTAAAACCATTTTCACCAAAAATTGCAGATTTCTATTTTGTCCCTAAAACGATGACTCCGATCATGCCGAAAAAGCGACATTCTGGACAGGTCTAAAAATTTTTTAAAACCATTTTCACCAAAAATTGCAGATTTTTTTTTCTTCATTTTCGTGACACAAAAACATTGACCCCGGTCATGCCGAACTATCGACATTCTGGACAGGCCTAAAAAAACATTTTAAAAACATTTTCACAAAAAATTGCAGATTTCTATTTTGTCCCTAAAAACGATGACTCCGATCATGCCGAAAAAGCGACATTCTGGACAGGCCTAAAAAAATTTTTAGAACCATTTTCACCAAAAATTGCAGATTTCTATTTTGTCCCTAAAAACGATGACTCCGATCATGCCGAAAAAGCGACATTCTGGACAGGCCTAAAAAAAATTTTCAAAACCATTTTCACCAAAAATGGCTGATTTTTTTTTCTTCATTTTTTGACACAAAAACAGTGACCCCGGTCATACCGAACTATCGACATTATGGACAGGTCTAAAAAAAACATTTTAAAACCATTTTCACAAAAAATTGCAGATTTCTATTTTGTCCCTAAAAAAGATGACTCCGATCATGCCGAACTAGCGACATTCTGGACAGGCCTAAAAAAAACCATTTTAAAACCATTTTCACAAAAAATTGTAGATTTCTATTTTTGTCACCAAAAACGATGACTCCGATCATGCCGAACTAGCGACATTTTGGACAGGCCTAAAAAAAATGCATTTTAGAACCATTTTCAAAAAAAAAGCTCAGAATGCTTTTTTTCATTTTTTGACACAAAAACAGTGACCCCGGTCATGCCGAACTATCGACATTCTGGACAGGCCTAAAAAAACATTTTAAAACCATTTTCACAAAAAATTGCAGATTTCTATTTTGTCCCTAAAAACGATGACTCCGATCATGCCGAAAAAGCGACATTCTGGACAGGCCTAAAAAAAAATTTTAGAACCATTTTCACAAAAAATTGCAGATTTCTATTTTGTCCCTAAAAACGATGACTCCGATCATGCCGAACTAGCGACATTTTGGACAGGCCTAAAAAAAAAGCATTTTAGAACCATTTTCAAAAAAAAAGCTCAGAATGCTTTTTTTCATTTTTTGACACAAAAACAGTGACCCCGGTCATGCCGAACTATCGACATTCTGGACAGGCCTAAAAAAACATTTTAAAACCATTTTCACAAAAATTGCAGATTTCTATTTTGTCCCTAAAAACGATGACTCCGATCATGCCGAACTAGCGACATTTTGGACAGGCCTAAAAAAATGCATTTTAGAACCATTTTCCAAAAAAAAGCTCAGAATTCTTTTTCATTTTTTGACACAAAAACAGTGACCCCGGTCATGCCGAACTATCGACATTCTGGACAGGCCTAAAAAAACATTTTAAAACCATTTTCACCAAAAATGGCTGATTTTTTTTCTTCATTATTTTACACAAAAACAGTGACCGAACTATCGACATTATGGACAGGCCTAAAAAAACATTTTTAAACCATTTTCACAAAAATTGCAGATTTCTATTTTGTCCCTAAAAACGATGACTCCGATCATGCCGAAAAAGCAACATTCTGGACAGGCCTAAAAAAATTTTTTGAACCATTTTCACAAAAATTGCAGATATTTTTTCTCATTTTCGTGACACAAAAACAGTGACCCCGGTCATGCCGAACTATCGACATTCTGGACAGGCCTAAAAAAAACATTTTAAAACCATTTTCACCAAAAATTGCAGATTTCTATTTTGTCCCTAAAAACGATGACTCCGATCATGCCGAAAAAGCGACATTCTGGACAGGTCTAAAAATTTTTTTTAAAACCATTTTCACCAAAAATTGCAGATTTTTTTTTCTTCATTTTCGTGACACAAAAACATTGACCCCGGTCATGCCGAACTATCGACATTCTGGACAGGCCTAAAAAAAACATTTTAAAAACATTTTCACAAAAAATTGCAGATTTCTATTTTGTCCCTAAAAACGATGACTCCGATCATGCCGAAAAGCGACATTCTGGACAGGCCTAAAAAAATTTTTAGAACCATTTTCACCAAAATTGCAGATTTCTATTTTGTCCCTAAAAACGATGACTCCGATCATGCCGAAAAGCGACATTCTGGACAGGCCTAAAAAAAAATTTTCAAAACCATTTTCACCAAAAATGGCTGATTTTTTTTTCTTCATTTTTTGACACAAAAACAGTGACCCCGGTCATACCGAACTATCGACATTATGGACAGGTCTAAAAAAAACATTTTAAAACCATTTTCACAAAAAATTGCAGATTTCTATTTTGTCCCTAAAAAGATGACTCCGATCATGCCGAACTAGCGACATTCTGGACAGGCCTAAAAAAACCATTTTAAAACCATTTTCACAAAAATTGTAGATTTCTATTTTTGTCACCAAAAACGATGACTCCGATCATGCCGAACTAGCGACATTTTGGACAGGCCTAAAAAAATGCATTTTAGAACCATTTTCAAAAAAAGCTCAGAATGCTTTTTTTCATTTTTTGACACAAAAACAGTGACCCCGGTCATGCCGAACTATCGACATTCTGGACAGGCCTAAAAAAACATTTTAAAACCATTTTCACAAAAAATTGCAGATTTCTATTTTGTCCCTAAAAACGATGACTCCGATCATGCCGAAAAAGCGACATTCTGGACAGGCCTAAAAAAAATTTTAGAACCATTTTCACAAAAAATTGCAGATTTCTATTTTGTCCCTAAAAACGATGACTCCGATCATGCCGAACTAGCGACATTTTGGACAGGCCTAAAAAAAAAGCATTTTAGAACCATTTTCAAAAAAAAAGCTCAGAATGCTTTTTTTCATTTTTTGACACAAAAACAGTGACCCCGGTCATGCCGAACTATCGACATTCTGGACAGGCCTAAAAAAACATTTTAAAACCATTTTCACAAAAAATTGCAGATTTCTATTTTGTCCCTAAAAACGATGACTCCGATCATGCCGAACTAGCGACATTTTGGACAGGCCTAAAAAAATGCATTTTAGAACCATTTTCCCAAAAAAGCTCAGAATTCTTTTTTCATTTTTTGACACAAAAACAGTGACCCCGGTCATGCCGAACTATCGAAATTCTGGACAGGCCTAAAAAAAAACATTTTAAAACGTTTTTCACAAAAAATTGCAGATTTCTATTTTGTCCCTAAAAACGTTGACTCCGATCATGCCGAAAAAGCGTCATTCTGGACAGGCCTAAAAAAATTTTTTTGAACCATTTTCACAAAAATTGCTGATATTTTTTTTCATTTTCGTGACACAAAAACAGTGACCCCGGTCATACCGAACTATCGACATTCAGGACAGGCCTCAAAAAAACCTTGTAAAAACATTTTCACAAAAAATTGCAGATTTCTATTTTGTCCCTAAAAACGATGACTCCGATCATGCCGAACTAGCGACATTTTGGACAGGCCTAAAAAAATGCATTTTAGAACCATTTTCCACAAAAAAGCTCAGAATTCTTTTTTCATTTTTTGACACAAAAACAGTGACCCCGGTCATGCCGAACTATCGACATTCTGGACAGGCCTAAAAAAAACATTTTAAAACGTTTTTCACAAAAATTGCAGATTTCTATTTTGTCCCTAAAAACGTTGACTCCGATCATGCCGAAAAAGCGTCATTCTGGACAGGCCTAAAAATTTTTTTTTGAACCATTTTCACAAAAAATTGCAGATATTTTTTTTCATTTTCGTGACACAAAAACAGTGACCCCGGTCATACCGAACTATCGACATTCAGGACAGGCCTCAAAAAAACCTTTGTAAAACCATTTTCACAAAAATTGCAGATTTCTATTTTGTCCCTAAAAACGATGACTCCGATCATGCCGAACTAGCGACATTTTGGACAGGCCTAAAAAAATTTTTTAGAACCATTTTCACAAAAAATTGCAGATATTTTATTTTTATTTTCGTGACACAAAAACAGTGACCCCGGTCATGCCGAACTATCGACATTCTGGACAGGCCTAAAAAATTTTTTAGAACCATTTTCACAAAAAATTGCAGATATTTTATTTTTATTTTCGTGACACAAAAACAGTGACCCCGGTCATGCCGAACTATCGACATTCTGGACAGGCCTAAAAAACATTTTAAAAACATTTTCACAAAAATTGCAGATTTCTATTTTGTCCCTAAAAACG
Organism: Salmo salar; assembly: GCF_905237065.1. NCBI lineage: Eukaryota > Metazoa > Chordata > Actinopteri > Salmoniformes > Salmonidae > Salmo > Salmo salar. The sequence continues at coordinate 50,574 of NW_025547962.1, read as the reverse complement.
ATGACTCCGATCATGCCGAAAAAGCGATATTCTGGACAGGCCAAAAAAAAAATTTTAGAACCATTTTCACCAAAAATTGCAGATTTCTATTTTGTCCCTAAAAACGATGACTCCGATCATGCCGAAAAGCGACATTCTGGACAGGCCTAAAAAAAAAATTTAAAAACCATTTTCACCAAAAATGGCTGATTTTTTTTTCTTAATTTTTTGACACAAAAACAGTGACCCCGGTCATACCGAACTATCGACATTATGGACAGGTCTAAAAAAAACATTTTAAAACCATTTTCACAAAAAATTGCAGATTTCTATTTTGTCCCTAAAAAAGATGACTCCGATCATGCCGAACTAGCGACATTCTGGACAGGCCTAAAAAAAAGCATTTTAGAACCATTTTCAAAAAAAAGCTCAGAATGCTTTTTTCATTTTTTGACACAAAAACAGTGACCCCGGTCATGCCGAACTATCGACATTCTGGACAGGCCTAAAAAAAAACATTTTAAAACCATTTTCACCAAAAATGGCTGATTTTTTTTTCTTCATTATTTTACACAAAAACAGTGACCGAACTATCGACATTATGGACAGGCCTAAAAAAAACATTTTTAAACCATTTTCACAAAAAATTGCAGATTTCTATTTTGTCCCTAAAAACGATGACTCCGATCATGCCGAAAAAGCAACATTCTGGACAGGCCTAAAAAAAATTTTTTGAACCATTTTCACAAAAAATTGCAGATATTTTTTTCTCATTTTCGTGACACAAAAACAGTGACCCCGGTCATGCCGAACTATCGACATTCTGGACAGGCCTAAAAAAAACATTTTAAAACCATTTTCACCAAAAATTGCAGATTTCTATTTTGTCCCTAAAAACGATGACTCCGATCATGCCGAAAAAGCGACATTCTGGACAGGTCTAAAAAATTTTTTTAAAACCATTTTCACCAAAAATTGCAGATTTTTTTTTCTTCGTTTTCGTGACACAAAAACAGTGACCCCGGTCATGCCGAACTATCGACATTCTGGACAGGCCTAAAAAAACATTTTAAAACCATTTTCACAAAAATTGCAGATTTCTATTTTGTCCCTAAAAACGATGACTCCGATCATGCCGAAAAAGCGACATTCTGGACAGGCCTAAAAAAAATTTTTAGAACCATTTTCACCAAAAATTGCAGATTTCTATTTTGTCCCTAAAAACGATGACTCCGATCATGCCGAAAAGCGACATTCTGGACAGGCCTAAAAAAAAATTTTCAAAACCATTTTCACCAAAAATGGCTGATTTTTTTTTCTTCATTTTTTGACACAAAAACAGTGACCCCGGTCATACCGAACTATCGACATTATGGACAGGTCTAAAAAAAACATTTTAAAACCATTTTCACAAAAAATTGCAGATTTCTATTTTGTCCCTAAAAAAGATGACTCCGATCATGCCGAACTAGCGACATTCTGGACAGGCCTAAAAAAACCATTTTAAAACCATTTTCACAAAAAATTGTAGATTTCTATTTTTGTCACCAAAAACGATGACTCCGATCATGCCGAACTAGCGACATTTTGGACAGGCCTAAAAAAAATGCATTTTAGAACCATTTTCAAAAAAAAAGCTCAGAATGCTTTTTTTCATTTTTTGACACAAAAACAGTGACCCCGGGTCATGCCGAACTATCGACATTCTGGACAGGCCTAAAAAAACATTTTAAAACCATTTTCACAAAAAATTGCAGATTTCTATTTTGTCCCTAAAAACGATGACTCCGATCATGCCGAAAAAGCGACATTCTGGACAGGCCTAAAAAAAAATTTTAGAACCATTTTCACAAAAAATTGCAGATTTCTATTTTGTCCCTAAAAACGATGACTCCGATCATGCCGAACTAGCGACATTTTGGACAGGCCTAAAAAAAAAGCATTTTAGAACCATTTTCAAAAAAAAAGCTCAGAATGCCTTTTTTCATTTTTTGACACAAAAACAGTGACCCCGGTCATGCCGAACTATCGACATTCTGGACAGGCCTAAAAAAAACATTTTAAAACCATTTTCACAAAAATTGCAGATTTTTATTTTGTCCCTAAAAACAATGACTCCGATCATGCCGAACTAGCGACATTTTGGACAGGCCTAAAAAAATGCATTTTAGAACCATTTTCAAAAAAAAGCTCAGAATTCTTTTTCATTTTTTGACACAAAAACAGTGACCCCGGTCATGCCGAACTATCGACATTCTGGACAGGCCTAAAAAAACATTTTAAAACGTTTTTCACAAAAATTGCAGATTTCTATTTTGTCCCTAAAAACGTTGACTCCGATCATGCCGAAAAAGCGTCATTCTGGACAGGCCTAAAAAAAATTTTTTTGAACCATTTTCACAAAAAATTGCTGATATTTTTTTCATTTTCGTGACACAAAAACAGTGACCCCGGTCATACCGAACTATCGACATTCAGGACAGGCCTCAAAAAACCTTGTAAAACCATTTTCACAAAAAATTGCAGATTTCTATTTTGTCCCTAAAAACGATGACTCCGATCATGCCGAACTAGCGACATTTTGGACAGGCCTAAAAAAATTTTTTAGAACCATTTTCACAAAAAATTGCAGATATTTTATTTTTATTTTCGTGACACAAAAACAGTGACCCCGGTCATGCCGAACTATCGACATTCTGGACAGGCCTAAAAAAAACATTTTAAAAACATTTTCACAAAAATTGCAGATTTCTATTTTGTCCCTAAAAACGATGACTCCGATCATGCCGAAAAAGCGATATTCTGGACAGGCCTAAAAAAAAATTTTAGAACCATTTTCACCAAAAATTGCAGATTTCTATTTTGTCCCTAAAAACGATGACTCCGATCATGCCGAAAAAGCGACATTCTGGACAGGTCTAAAAAAATTTTTAAAACCATTTTCACCAAAAATGGCTGATTTTTTTTTCTTCATTTTTTGACACAAAAACAGTGACCCCGGTCATACCGAACTATCGACATTATGGACAGGTCTAAAAAAAACATTTTAAAACCATTTTCACAAAAAATTGCAGATTTCTATTTTGTCCCTAAAAAAGATGACTCCGATCATGCCGAACTAGCGACATTCTGGACAGGCCTAAAAAAAAGCATTTTAGAACCATTTTCAAAAAAAAAGCTCAGAATGCTTTTTTTCATTTTTTGACACAAAAACAGTGACCCCGGTCATGCCGAACTATCGACATTCTGGACAGGCCTAAAAAAAAACATTTTAAAACCATTTTCACCAAAAATGGCTGATTTTTTTTTCTTCATTATTTTACACAAAAACAGTGACCCCGGTCATACCGAACTATCGACATTATGGACAGGCCTAAAAAAAACATTTTAAAACCATTTTCACCAAAAATTGCAGATTTCTATTTTGTCCCTAAAAACGATGACTCCGATCATGCCGAAAAAGCGACATTCTGGACAGGTCTAAAAAAATTTTTAAAACCATTTTCACCAAAAATTGCTGATTTTTTTTTCTTCATTTTCGTGACACAAAAACAGTGACCCCGGTCATGCCGAACTAGCGACATTCTGGACAGGCCTAAAAAAAAAAACATTTTAAAACCATTTTCACAAAAAATTGTAGATTTCTATTTTTGTCACCAAAAACGATGACTCCGATCATGCCGAACTAGCGACATTTTGGACAGGCCTAAAAAAAATTTTTAGAACCATTTTCACAAAAAATTGCAGATATTTTATTTTTATTTTCGTGACACAAAAACAGTGACCCCGGTCATGCCGAACTATCGACATTCTGGACAGGCCTAAAAAAAACATTTTAAAAACATTTTCACAAAAAATTGCAGATTTCTATTTTGTCCCTAAAAACGATGACTCCGATCATGCCGAACTAGCGACATTCTGGACAGGCCTAAAAAAAGCATTTTAGAACCATTTTCAAAAAAAAGCTCAGAATGCTTTTTTTCATTTTTTGACACAAAAACAGTGACCCCGGTCATGCCGAACTATCGACATTCTGGACAGGCCTAAAAAAAAACATTTTAAAACCATTTTCACCAAAAATGGCAGATTTTTTTTCTTCATTATTTTACACAAAAACAGTGACCCCGGTCATACCGAACTATCGACATTATGGACAGGCCTAAAAAAACATTTTAAAACCATTTTCACAAAAAATTGCAGATTTCTATTTTGTCCCTAAAAACGATGACTCCGATCATGCCGAAAAAGCAACATTCTGGACAGGCCTAAAAAAATGTTTTTGAACCATTTTCACAAAAAATTGCAGATATTTTTTTCTCATTTTCGTGACACAAAAACAGTGACCCCGGTCATGCCGAACTATCGACATTCTGGACAGGCCTAAAAAAAACATTTTAAAACCATTTTCACCAAAAATTGCAGATTTCTATTTTGTCCCTAAAAACGATGACTCCGATCATGCCGAAAAAGCGACATTCTGGACAGGCCTAAAAAAATTTTTAGAACCATTTTCACCAAAAATTGCAGATTTCTATTTTGTCCCTAAAAACGATGACTCCGATCATGCCGAAAAGCGACATTCTGGACAGGCCTAAAAAAAAATTTTCAAAACCATTTTCACCAAAAATGGCTGATTTTTTTTCTTCATTTTTGACACAAAAACAGTGACCCCGGTCATACCGAACTATCGACATTATGGACAGGTCTAAAAAAACATTTTAAAACCATTTTCACAAAAAATTGCAGATTTCTATTTTGTCCCTAAAAAGATGACTCCGATCATGCCGAACTAGCGACATTCTGGACAGGCCTAAAAAAAACATTTTAAAACCATTTTCACAAAAAATTGTAGATTTCTATTTTTGTCACCAAAAACGATGACTCCGATCATGCCGAACTAGCGACATTTTGGACAGGCCTAAAAAAAAGCATTTTAGAACCATTTTCAAAAAAAAGCTCAGAATGCTTTTTTTCATTTTTTGACACAAAAACAGTGACCCCGGTCATGCCGAACTATCGACATTCTGGACAGGCCTAAAAAAACATTTTAAAACCATTTTCACAAAAAATTGCAGATTTCTATTTTGTCCCTAAAAACGATGACTCCGATCATGCCGAAAAGCGACATTCTGGACAGGCCTAAAAAAATTTTAGAACCATTTTCACAAAAATTGCAGATTTCTATTTTGTCCCTAAAAACGATGACTCCGATCATGCCGAACTAGCGACATTTTGGACAGGCCTAAAAAAAAAGCATTTTAGAACCATTTTCACAAAAAGCTCAGAATGCTTTTTTTCATTTTTTGACACAAAAACAGTGACCCCGGTCATGCCGAACTATCGACATTCTGGACAGGCCTAAAAAAACATTTTAAAACCATTTTCACAAAAAATTGCAGATTTCTATTTTGTCCCTAAAAACGATGACTCCGATCATGCCGAAAAAGCGACATTCTGGACAGGCCTAAAAAAAAAATTTAGAACCATTTTCACAAAAAATTGCAGATTTCTATTTTGTCCCTAAAAACGATGACTCCGATCATGCCGAAAAAGCAACATTCTGGACAGGCCTAAAAAAAATTTTTTGAACCATTTTCACAAAAAATTGCAGATATTTTTTCTCATTTTCGTGACACAAAAACAGTGACCCCGGTCATGCCGAACTATCGACATTCTGGACAGGCCTAAAAAAAACATTTTAAAACCATTTTCACCAAAAATTGCAGATTTCTATTTTGTCCCTAAAAACGATGACTCCGATCATGCCGAAAAAGCGACATTCTGGACAGGCCTAAAAAAATTTTAGAACCATTTTCACCAAAAATTGCAGATTTCTATTTTGTCCCTAAAAACGATGACTCCGATCATGCCGAAAAGCGACATTCTGGACAGGCCTAAAAAAAAATTAAAAACCATTTTCACCAAAAATGGCTGATTTTTTTCCTTCATTTTTTGACACAAAAACAGTGACCCCGGTCATACCGAACTATCGACATTATGGACAGGTCTAAAAAAAACATTTTAAAACCATTTTCACAAAAAATTGCAGATTTCTATTTTGTCCCTAAAAAAGATGACTCTGATCATGCCGAACTAGCGACATTCTGGACAGGCCTAAAAAAAAACATTTTAAAACCATTTTCACAAAAAATTGTAGATTTCTATTTTTGTCACCAAAAACGATGACTCCGATCATGCCGAACTAGCGACATTTTGGACAGGCCTAAAAAAAAAGCATTTTATAACCATTTTCAAAAAAAAAGCTCAGAATGCTTTTTTTCATTTTTTGACACAAATACAGTGACCCCGGTCATGCCGAACTATCGACATTCTGGACAGGCCTAAAAAAAACATTTTAAAACCATTTTCACAAAAAATTGCAGATTTCTATTTTGTCCCTAAAAACGATGACTCCGATCATGCCGAAAAAGCGACATTCTGGACAGGCCTAAAAAAAAATTTTAGAACCATTTTCACAAAAAATTGCAGATTTCTATTTTGTCCCTAAAAACGATGACTCTGATCATGCCGAAAAAGCGACATTCTGGACAGGCCTAAAAAAATTTTTAGAACCATTTTCACCAAAAATTGCAGATATTTTTTTCTCATTTTCGTGACACAAAAACAGTGACCCCGGTCATGCCGAACTATCGACATTCTGGACAGGCCTAAAAAAAAACATTTTAAAACCATTATCACCAAAAATTGCAGATTTCTATTTTGTCCCTAAAAACGATGACTCCGATCATGCCGAAAAAGCGACATTCTGGACAGGCCTAAAAAAAATTAAAAACCATTTTCAGCAAAAATGGCTGATTTTTTTTTCTTCATTTTTTTACACAAAAACAGTGACCCCGGTCATGCCGAACTAGCGACATTCTGGACAGGCCTAAAAAAAAATTTTAGAACCATTTTCACAAAAAAAGGCAGATATTTTTTTCTCATTTTCGTGACACAAAAACAGTGACCCCGGTCATGCCGAACTATCGACATTCTGGACAGGCCTAAAAAAAAATTTTAAAACCATTTTCACCAAAAATTGCAGATTTATATTTTGTCCCTAAAAACGATGACTCCAATCATGCCGAACTAGCGACATTTTGGACAGGCCTAAAAAAATGCATTTTAGAACCATTTTCCAAAAAAAGCTCAGAATTCTTTTTTCATTTTTTGACACAAAAACAGTGACCCCGGTCATGCCGAACTATCGACATTCTGGACAGGCCTATTAAAAACATTTTAAAACGTTTTTCACAAAAAATTGCAGATTTCTATTTTGTCCCTAAAAACGTTGACTCCGATCATGCCGAAAAAGCGTCATTCTGGACAGGCCTAAAAAAAAATTTTGAACCATTTTCACAAAAAATTGCAGATATTTTTTTTTCATTTTCGTGACACAAAAACAGTGACCCCGGTCATACCGAACTATCGAAATTTTGAACAGGCCTCAAAAAACCTTGTAAAAACATTTTCACAAAAAATTGCAGATTTCTATTTTGTCCCTAAAACGATGACTCCGATCATGCCGAAAAAGCGACATTCTGGACAATCCTAAAAAAAAAATGTAGAACCATTTTCACAAAAAATTGCAGATATTTTATTTTTATTTTCGTGACACAAAAACAGTGACCCCGGTCATGCCGAACTATCGACATTCTGGACAGGCCTAAAAAAAACATTTTAAAAACATTTTCACAAAAAATTGCAGATTTCTATTTTGTCCCTAAAAACGATGACTCCGATCATGCCGAAAAAGCGACATTCTGGACAGGCCTAAAAAAAAATTTTAGAACCATTTTCACCAAAAATTGCAGATTTCTATTTTGTCCCTAAAAACGATGACTCCGATCATGCCGAAAAGCGACATTCTGGACAGGCCTAAAAAAAAATTTTAAAACCATTTTCACCAAAAATGGCTGATTTTTTTCTTCATTTTTGACACAAAAACAGTGACCCCGGTCATACCGAACTATCGACATTATGGACAGGTCTAAAAAAACATTTTAAAACCATTTTCACAAAAAATTGCAGATTTCTATTTTGTCCCTAAAAAAGATGACTCCGATCATGCCGAACCAGCGACATTCTGGACAGGCCTAAAAAAAAACATTTTAAAACCATTTTCACAAAAAATTGTAGATTTCTATTTTTGTCACCAAAAACGATGACTCCGATCATGCCGAACTAGCGACATTTTGGACAGGCCTAAAAAAAAGCATTTTAGAACCATTTTCAAAAAAAAGCTCAGAATGCTTTTTTTCATTTTTTGACACAAAAACAGTGACCCCGGTCATGCCGAACTATCGACATTCTGGACAGGCCTAAAAAAACATTTTAAAACCATTTTCACAAAAATTGCAGATTTCTATTTTGTCCCTAAAAACGATGACTCCGATCATGCCGAAAAAGCGACATTCTGGACAGGTCTAAAAAAAAATTTAAAACCATTTTCACCAAAAATTGCAGATTTTTTTTCTTCATTTTCGTGACACAAAAACAGTGACCCCGGTTATGCCAAACTAGCGACATTCTGGACAGGCCTAAAAAAACATTTTAAAACCATTTTCACAAAAAATTGTAGATTTCTTTTTGTCACCAAAAACGAATACTCCGATCATGCCGAACTAGCGACATTTTGGACAGGCCTAAAAAAAAGCATTTTAGAACCATTTTCCAAAAAAAAGCTCAGAATTCTTTTTTCATTTTTTGACACAAAAACAGTGACCCCGGTCATGCCGAACTATCGACATTCTGGACAGGCCTAAAAAAACATTTTAAAACCATTTTCACAAAAAATTGCAGATTTCTATTTTGTCCCTAAAAACGATGACTCCGATCATGCCGAAAAAGCGACATTCTGGACAGGCCTAAAAAAAATGTTAGAACCATTTTCACAAAAATTGCAGATATTCATTTTTATTTTTCGTGACACAAAAACAGTGACCCCGGTCATGACGAACTATCGACATTCTGGACAGGCCTAAAAAAACATTTTAAAACCATTTTCACAAAAAATTGCAGATTTCTATTTTGTCCCTAAAAACGATGACCCCGGTCATGCCGAACTATCGACATTCTGGACAGGCCTAAAAAAAACATTTTAAAAACATTTTCACAAAAAATTGCAGATTTCTATTTTGTCCCTAAAAACGATGACTCCGATCATGCCGAAAAAGCGACATTCTGGACAGGCCTAAAAAAAAATTTTAGAACCATTTTCACCAAAAATTGCAGATTTCTATTTTGTCCCTAAAACGATGACTCCGATCATGCCGAAAAGCGACATTCTGGACAGGCCTAAAAAAAAAATTTAAAAACCATTTTCACCAAAAATGGCTGATTTTTTTTTCTTCATTTTTTGACATAAAAACAGTGACCCCGGTCATACCGAACTATCGACATTATGGACAGGTCTAAAAAAAACATTTTAAAACCATTTTCACAAAAAATTGCAGATTTCTATTTTGTCCCTAAAAAGATGACTCCGATCATGCCGAACTAGCGACATTCTGGACAGGCCTAAAAAAAACATTTTAAAACCATTTTCACAAAAATTGTAGATTTCTATTTTTGTCACCAAAAACGATGACTCCGATCATGCCGAACTAGCGACATTTTGGACAGGCCTAAAAAAAAAGCATTTTAGAACCATTTTCAAAAAAAAAGCTCAGAATGCTTTTTTTCATTTTTTGACACAAAAACAGTGACCCCGGTCATGCCGAACTATCGACATTCTGGACAGGCCTAAAAAAAACATTTTAAAACCATTTTCACAAAAATTGCAGATTTCTAAATTGTCCCTAAAAACGATGACTCCGATCATGCCGAAAAAGCGACATTCTGGACAGGTCTAAAAAAAAAATTTAAAACCATTTTCACCAAAAATTGCAGATTTTTTTTTCTTCATTTTCGTGACACAAAAACAGTGACCCCGGTTATGCCAAACTAGCGACATTCTGGACAGGCCTAAAAAAACATTTTAAAACCATTTTCACAAAAAATTGTAGATTTCTTTTTTGTCACCAAAAACGAATACTCCGATCATGCCGAACTAAGCGACATTTTGGACAGGCCTAAAAAAAAAGCATTTTAGAACCATTTTCCAAAAAAAGCTCAGAATTCTTTTTTCATTTTTTGACACAAAAACAGTGACCCCGGTCATGCCGAACTATCGACATTCTGGACAGGCCTAAAAAAAACATTTTAAAACCATTTTCACAAAAATTGCAGATTTCTATTTTGTCCCTAAAAACGATGACTCCGATCATGCCGAAAAAGCGACATTCTGGACAGGCCTAAAAAAATGTTAGAACCATTTTCACAAAAAATTGCAGATATTTATTTTTATTTTTCGTGACACAAAAACAGTGACCCCGGTCATGACGAACTATCGACATTCTGGACAGGCCTAAAAAAAACATTTTAAAACCATTTTCACAAAAATTTGCAGATTTCTATTTTGTCCCTAAAAACGATGACTCCGATCATGCCGAAAAAGCGACATTCTGGACAGGCCTAAAAAAAAATGTTAGAACCATTTTCACAAAAAATTGCAGATATTTATTTTTATTTTTCGTGACACAAAAACAGTGACCCCGGTCATGACGAACTATCGACATTCTGGACAGGCCTAAAAAAACATTTTAAAACCATTTTCACAAAAATTGCAGATTTCTATTTTGTCCCTAAAAACGATGACTCCGATCATGCCGAAAAAGCCACATTCTGGACAGGCCTAAAAAAAATTTAAAAACCATTTTCACCAAAAATTGCTGATTTTTTTTCTTCATTTTCGTGACACAAAAACAGTGACCCCGGTTATGCCGAACTAGCGACATTCTGGACAGGCCTAAAAAAACATTTTAAAACCATTTTCACAAAAAATTGTAGATTTCTATTTTTGTCACCAAAAACGAATACTCCGATCATGCCGAACTAGCGACATTTTGGACAGGCCTAAAAAAAAGCATTTTAGAACAATTTTACAAAAAAAGCTCAGAATTCTTTTTTTCATTTTTTGACACAAAAACAGTGACCCCGGTCATGCCGAACTATCGACATTCTGGACAGGCCTAAAAAAACATTTTAAAACCATTTTCACAAAAAATTGCAGATTTCTATTTTGTCCCTAAAAACGATGACTCCGATCATGCCGAAAAAGCGACATTCTGGACAGGCCTAAAAAATTTTTTTAGAACCATTTTCACAAAAAATTGCAGATATTTTTTCTCATTTTCGTGACACAAAAACAGTGACCCCGGTCATGCCGAACTATCGACATTCTGGACAGGCCTAAAAAAAACATTTTAAAACCATTTTCACAAAAAATTGCAGATTTCTATTTTGTCCCTAAAAACGATGACTCCGATCATGCCGAAAAAGCGACATTCTGGACAGGCCTAAAAAAAATTTTAAAACCATTTTCAGCAAAAATGGCTGATTTTTTTTCTTCATTTTTTTACACAAAAACAGTGACCCCGGTCATGCCGAACTAGCGACATTCTGGACAGGCCTAAAAATTTTTTTAGAACCATTTTCACAAAAAAGGCAGATATTTTTTTTCATTTTCGTGACACAAAAACAGTGACCCCGGTCATGCCGAACTATCGACATTCTGGACAGGCCTAAAAAAAAATTTTTAAAACCATTTTCACCAAAAATTGCAGATTTAGATTTTGTCCCTAAAAACGATGACTCCAATCATGCCGAACTAGCGACATTTTGGACAGGCCTAAAAAAATGCATTTTAGAACCATTTTCCAAAAAAAGCTCAGAATTCTTTTTTCATTTTTTGACACAAAAACAGTGACCCCGGTCATGCCGAACTATCGACATTCTGGACAGGCCTATTAAAAACATTTTAAAACGTTTTTCACAAAAAATTGCAGATTTCTATTTTGTCCCTAAAAACGTTGACTCCGATCATGCCGAAAAAGCGTCATTCTGGACAGGCCTAAAAAAATTTTTTGAACCATTTTCACAAAAAATTGCAGATATTTTTTTCATTTTCGTGACACAAAAACAGTGACCCCGGTCATACCGAACTATCGACATTCTGGACAGGCCTCAAAAAAACCTTGTAAAAACATTTTCACAAAAAATTGCAGATTTCTATTTTGTCCCTAAAAACGATGACTCCGATCATGCCGAAAAAGCGACATTCTGGACAATCCTAAAAAAAAAATGTAGAACCATTTTCACAAAAAATTGCAGATATTTTTTTCTCATTTTCGTGACACAAAAACAGTGACCCCGGTCATGCCGAACTATCGACATTCTGGACAGGCCTAAAAAAACACATTTTAAAACCATTTTCACAAAAAATTGTAGATTTCTATTTTTGTCACCAAAAACGAATACTCCGATCATGCCGAACTAGCGACATTTTGGACAGGCCTAAAAAAAAAGCATTTTAGAACCATTTTACAAAAAAAAGCTCAGAATTCTTTTTTTCATTTTTTGACACAAAAACAGTGACCCCGGTCATGCCGAACTATCGACATTCTGGACAGGCCTAAAAAAAACATTTTAAAACCATTTTCACCAAAAATTGCAGATTTCTATTTTGTCCCTAAAAACGATGACTCCGATCATGCCGAAAAAGCGACATTCTGGACAGGCCTAAAAAAAAATTTAAAACCATTTTCACCAAAAATGGCTGATTTTTTTTTCTTCATTTTTTTACACAAAAACAGTGACCCCGGTCATGCCGAACTAGCGACATTCTGGACAGGCCTAAAAAAATTTTTTGGAAACATTTTCACAAAAAAAGGCAGATATTTTTTCTCATTTTCGTGACACAAAAACAGTGACCCCGGTCATGCCGAACTATCGACATTCTGGACAGGCCTAAAAAAAAACATTTTAAAACGTTTTTCACAAAAAATTGCAGATTTCTATTTTGTCCCTAAAAACGTTGACTCCGATCATGCCGAAAAACCGTCATTCTGGACAGGCCTAAAAAAAATTTTTGAATTAATTTTCACAAAAAATTGCAGATATTTTTTTCTTCATTTTCGTGACACAAAAACAGTGACCCCGGTTATGCCGAACTAGCGACATTCTGGACAGGCCTAAAAAAAACATTTTAAAACCATTTTCACAAAAAATTGCAGATTTCTATTTTGTCCCTAAAAACGATGACTCCGATCATGCCGAAAAAGCGACATTCTGGACAGGCCTAAAAAAATTTTTAGAACCATTTTCACAAAAAATTGCAGATATTTTTTCTCATTTTCGTGACACAAAAACAGTGACCCCGGTCATGCCGAACTATCGACATTCTGGACAGGCCTAAAAAAAACATTTTAAAACCATTTTCACCAAAAATTGCAGATTTCTATTTTGTCCCTAAAAACGATGACTCCGATCATGCCGAAAAAGCGACATTCTGGACAGGCCTAAAAAAAAAATTTAAAACCATTTTCACTAAAAATGGCTGATTTTTTTTTCTTCATTTTTTACACAAAAACAGTGACCCCGGTCATGCCGAACTAGCGACATTCTGGACAGGCCTAAAAAAAATTTTGAACCATTTTCACAAAAAAGGCAGATATTTTTTTCTCATTTTCGTGACACAAAAACAGTGACCCCGGTCATGCCGAACTATCGACATTCTGGACAGGCCTAAAAAAAAACATTTTAAAACGATTTTCACCAAAAATTGTAGATTTCTATTTTGTCCCTAAAAACGTTGACTCCGATCATGCCGAAAAACCGTCATTCTGGACAGGCCTAAAAAAAAAATTTTGAACCATTTTCACAAAAAATTGCAGATTTCTATTTTGTCCCTAAAAACGATGACTCCGATCATGCCTAAAAAGCGACATTCTGGACAGGTCTAAAAAAAAATTTTAAAACCATTTTCACCAAAAATTGCTGATTTTTTTTTCTTCATTTTCGTGACACAAAAACAGTGACCCCGGTCATGCCGAACTAGCGACATTCTGGACAGGCCTAAAAAAAAACATTTTAAAACGATTTTCACCAAAAATTGTAGATTTCTATTTTTGTCACCAAAAACGATGACTCCGATCATGCCGAACTAGCGACATTTTGGACAGGCCTAAAAAAAAAGCTTTTTAGAACCATTTTCAAAAAAAAGCTCCGAATTCTTTTTTCATTTTTTGACACAAAAACAGTGACCCCGGTCATGCCGAACTATCGACATTCTGGACAGGCCTAAAAAAACATTTTAAAACCATTTTCACAAAAATTGCAGATTTCTATTTTGTCCCTAAAAACGATGACTCCGATCATGCCGAAAAAGCGACATTCTGGACAGGCCTAAAAAAAATTTAAAAACCATTTTCAGCAAAAATGGCTGATTTTTTTTTCTTCATTTTTTTACACAAAAACAGTGACCCCGGTCATGCCGAACTAGCGACATTCTGGACAGGCCTAAAAAAAATTTTTAGAACCATTTTCACAAAAAAAGGCAGATATTTTTTTTCATTTTCGTGACACAAAAACAGTGACCCCGGTCATGCCGAACTATCGACATTCTGGACAGGCCTAAAAAAAATTTTTAAAACCATTTTCACCAAAAATTGCAGATTTAGATTTTGTCCCTAAAAACGATGACTCCAATCATGCCGAACTAGCGACATTTTGGACAGGCCTAAAAAAAATGCATTTTAGAACCATTTTCCAAAAAAAAGCTCAGAATTCTTTTTTTCATTTTTTGACACAAAAACAGTGACCCCGGTCATGCCGAACTATCGACATTCTGGACAGGCCTATTAAAAAACATTTTAAAACGTTTTTCACAAAAAATTGCAGATTTCTATTTTGTCCCTAAAAACGTTGACTCCGATCATGCCGAAAAAGCGTCATTCTGGACAGGCCTAAAAAAAAATTTTGAACCATTTTCACAAAAAATTGCTGATATTTTTTTTTCATTTTCGTGACACAAAAACAGTGACCCCGGTCATACCGAACTATCGACATTCTGGACAGGCCTCAAAAAAACCTTGTAAAAACATTTTCACAAAAAATTGCAGATTTCTATTTTGTCCCTAAAAACGATGACTCCGATCATGCCGAAAAAGCGACATTCTGGACAATCCTAAAAAAAAATGTAGAACCATTTTCACAAAAAATTGCAGATATTTTTTCTCATTTTCGTTACACAAAAACAGTGACCCCGGTCATGCCGAACTATCGACATTCTGGACAGGCCTAAAAAAAACATTTTAAAACCATTTTCACCAAAAATTGCAGATTTCTATTTTGTCCCTAAAAACGATGACTCCGATCATGCCGAAAAGCGACATTCTGGACAGGCCTAAAAAAAATGTTAGAACCATTTTCACAAAAAATTGCAGATATTTATTTTTATTTTTCGTGACACAAAAACAGTGACCCCGGTCATGACGAACTATCGACATTCTGGACAGGCCTAAAAAAAACATTTTAAAACCATTTTCACAAAAAATTGCAGATTTCTATTTTGTCCCTAAAAACGATGACTCCGATCATGCCGAAAAAGCGACATTCTGGACAGGCCTAAAAAAAATGTTAGAACCATTTTCACAAAAATTGCAGATATTTATTTTTATTTTTCGTGACACAAAAACAGTGACCCCGGTCATGACGAACTATCGACATTCTGGACAGGCCTAAAAAACATTTTAAAACCATTTTCACAAAAAATTGCAGATTTCTATTTTGTCCCTAAAAACGATGACTCCGATCATGCCGAAAAAGCCACATTCTGGACAGGCCTAAAAAAAAATTTAAAAACCATTTTCACCAAAAATTGCTGATTTTTTTTTCTTCATTTTCGTGACACAAAAACAGTGACCCCGGTTATGCCGAACTAGCGACATTCTGGACAGGCCTAAAAAAAACATTTTAAAACCATTTTCACAAAAAATTGTAGATTTCTATTTTTGTCACCAAAAACGAATACTCCGATCATGCCGAACTAGCGACATTTTGGACAGGCCTAAAAAAAAAGCATTTTAGAACAATTTTACAAAAAAAAGCTCAGAATTCTTTTTTTCATTTTTTGACACAAAAACAGTGACCCCGGTCATGCCGAACTATCGACATTCTGGACAGGCCTAAAAAAACATTTTAAAACCATTTTCACAAAAAATTGCAGATTTCTATTTTGTCCCTAAAAACGATGACTCCGATCATGCCGAAAAAGCGACATTCTGGACAGGCCTAAAAAATTTTTTAGAACCATTTTCACAAAAAATTGCAGATATTTTTTTCTCATTTTCGTGACACAAAAACAGTGACCCCGGTCATGCCGAACTATCGACATTCTGGACAGGCCTAAAAAAAAACATTTTAAAACCATTTTCACAAAAAATTGCAGATTTCTATTTTGTCCCTAAAAACGATGACTCCGATCATGCCGAAAAAGCGACATTCTGGACAGGCCTAAAAAAAAATTTTAAAACCATTTTCAGCAAAAATGGCTGATTTTTTTTTCTTCATTTTTTTACACAAAAACAGTGACCCCGGTCATGCCGAACTAGCGACATTCTGGACAGGCCTAAAAAATTTTTTAGAACCATTTTCACAAAAAAAGGCAGATATTTTTTTCATTTTCGTGACACAAAAACAGTGACCCCGGTCATGCCGAACTATCGACATTCTGGACAGGCCTAAAAAAAAATTTTTAAAACCATTTTCACCAAAAATTGCAGATTTAGATTTTGTCCCTAAAAACGATGACTCCAATCATGCCGAACTAGCGACATTTTGGACAGGCCTAAAAAAAATGCATTTTAGAACCATTTTCCAAAAAAAAGCTCAGAATTCTTTTTTTCATTTTTTGACACAAAAACAGTGACCCCGGTCATGCCGAACTATCGACATTCTGGACAGGCCTATTAAAAAACATTTTAAAACGTTTTTCACAAAAAATTGCAGATTTCTATTTTGTCCCTAAAAACGTTGACTCCGATCATGCCGAAAAAGCGTCATTCTGGACAGGCCTAAAAAAAATTTTTTGAACCATTTTCACAAAAAATTGCAGATATTTTTTTTTCATTTTCGTGACACAAAAACAGTGACCCCGGTCATACCGAACTATCGACATTCTGGACAGGCCTCAAAAAAACCTTGTAAAAACATTTTCACAAAAAATTGCAGATTTCTATTTTGTCCCTAAAAACGATGACTCCGATCATGCCGAAAAAGCGACATTCTGGACAATCCTAAAAAAAAATGTAGAACCATTTTCACAAAAAATTGCAGATATTTTTTTTTCATTTTCGTGACACAAAAACAGTGACCCCGGTCATGCCGAACTATCGACATTCTGGACAGGCCTAAAAAAACACATTTTAAAACCATTTTCACAAAAATTGTAGATTTCTATTTTTGTCACCAAAAACGAATACTCCGATCATGCCGAACTAGCGACATTTTGGACAGGCCTAAAAAAAAAGCATTTTAGAACCATTTTACAAAAAAAGCTCAGAATTCTTTTTTCATTTTTTGACACAAAAACAGTGACCCCGGTCATGCCGAACTATCGACATTCTGGACAGGCCTAAAAAAACATTTTAAAACCATTTTCACCAAAAATTGCAGATTTCTATTTTGTCCCTAAAAACGATGACTCCGATCATGCCGAAAAAGCGACATTCTGGACAGGCCTAAAAAAAAATTTAAAACCATTTTCACCAAAAATGGCTGATTTTTTTTCTTCATTTTTTACACAAAAACAGTGACCCCGGTCATGCCGAACTAGCGACATTCTGGACAGGCCTAAAAAATTTTTTGGAAACATTTTCACAAAAAAAGGCAGATATTTTTTCTCATTTTCGTGACACAAAAACAGTGACCCCGGTCATGCCGAACTATCGACATTCTGGACAGGCCTAAAAAAAACATTTTAAAACGTTTTTCACAAAAATTGCAGATTTCTATTTTGTCCCTAAAAACGTTGACTCCGATCATGCCGAAAAACCGTCATTCTGGACAGGCCTAAAAAAAATTTTTGAATTAATTTTCACAAAAAATTGCAGATATTTTTTTCTTCATTTTCGTGACACAAAAACAGTGACCCCGGTTATGCCGAACTAGCGACATTCTGGACAGGCCTAAAAAAACATTTTAAAACCATTTTCACAAAAAATTGCAGATTTCTATTTTGTCCCTAAAAACGATGACTCCGATCATGCCGAAAAAGCGACATTCTGGACAGGCCTAAAAAAATTTTTTAGAACCATTTTCACAAAAAATTGCAGATATTTTTTTCTCATTTTCGTGACACAAAAACAGTGACCCCGGTCATGCCGAACTATCGACATTCTGGACAGGCCTAAAAAAAAACATTTTAAAACCATTTTCACCAAAAATTGCAGATTTCTATTTTGTCCCTAAAAACGATGACTCCGATCATGCCGAAAAAGCGACATTCTGGACAGGCCTAAAAAAAAAATTTAAAACCATTTTCACCAAAAATGGCTGATTTTTTTTCTTCATTTTTTACACAAAAACAGTGACCCCGGTCATGCCGAACTAAGCGACATTCTGGACAGGCCTAAAAAAATTTTTGAACCATTTTCACAAAAAAGGCAGATATTTTTTTCTCATTTTCGTGACACAAAAACAGTGACCCCGGTCATGCCGAACTATCGACATTCTGGACAGGCCTAAAAAAAAACATTTTAAAACATTTTCACCAAAAATTGCAGATTTCTATTTTGTCCCTAAAAACGATGACTCCGATCATGCCGAAAAAGCGACATTCTGGACAGGCCTAAAAAAAAAATTTAAAACCATTTTCACCAAAAATGGCTGATTTTTTTTTCTTCATTTTTTTACACAAAAACAGTGACCCCGGTCATGCCGAACTAGCGACATTCTGGACAGGCCTAAAAAAAAACATTTTAAAACGTTTTTCACAAAAAATTGCAGATTTCTATTTTGTCCCTAAAAACGTTGACTCCGATCATGCCGAAAAACCGTCATTCTGGACAGGCCTAAAAAAAAAATGTTGAACCATTTTCACAAAAAATTGCAGATCTTTTTTTTTCATTTTCGTGACACAAAAACAGTGACCCCGGTCATACCGAACTATCGACATTCTGGACAGGCCTAAAAAAAACATTTTAAAACCATTTTCACAAAAAATTGCAGATTTCTATTTTGTCCCTAAAAACGATGACTCCGATCATGCCTAAAAAGCGACATTCTGGACAGGTCTAAAAAAATTTTTTAAAACCATTTTCACCAAAAATTGCTGATTTTTTTTCTTCATTTTCGTGACACAAAAACAGTGACCCCGGTCATGCCGAACTAGCGACATTCTGGACAGGCCTAAAAAAAAACATTTTAAAACGATTTTCACCAAAAATTGTAGATTTCTATTTTGTCCCTAAAAACGTTGACTCCGATCATGCCGAAAAACCGTCATTCTGGACAGGCCTAAAAAAAAAGCTTTTTAGAACCATTTTCAAAAAAAAGCTCCGAATTCTTTTTTTCATTTTTTGACACAAAAACAGTGACCCCGGTCATGCCGAACTATCGACATTCTGGACAGGCCTAAAAAAAACATTTTAAAACCATTTTCACAAAAAATTGCAGATTTCTATTTTGTCCCTAAAAACGATGACTCCGATCATGCCGAAAAAGCGACATTCTGGACAGGCCTAAAAAAAAATTTAAAAACCATTTTCAGCAAAAATGGCTGATTTTTTTTTCTTCATTTTTTTACACAAAAACAGTGACCCCGGTCATGCCGAACTAGCGACATTCTGGACAGGCCTAAAAAAAATTTTTAGAACCATTTTCACAAAAAAAGGCAGATATTTTTTTTCATTTTCGTGACACAAAAACAGTGACCCCGGTCATGCCGAACTATCGACATTCTGGACAGGCCTAAAAAAAATTTTTAAAACCATTTTCACCAAAAATTGCAGATTTAGATTTTGTCCCTAAAAACGATGACTCCAATCATGCCGAACTAGCGACATTTTGGACAGGCCTAAAAAAAATGCATTTTAGAACCATTTTCCAAAAAAAAGCTCAGAATTCTTTTTTTCATTTTTTGACACAAAAACAGTGACCCCGGTCATGCCGAACTATCGACATTCTGGACAGGCCTATTAAAAAACATTTTAAAACGTTTTTCACAAAAAATTGCAGATTTCTATTTTGTCCCTAAAAACGTTGACTCCGATCATGCCGAAAAAGCGTCATTCTGGACAGGCCTAAAAAAAAAATGTTGAACCATTTTCACAAAAAATTGCTGATATTTTTTTTTTCATTTTCGTGACACAAAAACAGTGACCCCGGTCATACCGAACTATCGACATTCTGGACAGGCCTCAAAAAAACCTTGTAAAAACATTTTCACAAAAAATTGCAGATTTCTATTTTGTCCCTAAAAACGATGACTCCGATCATGCCGAAAAAGCGACATTCTGGACAATCCTAAAAAAAAAATGTAGAACCATTTTCACAAAAAATTGCAGATATTTTTTTCTCATTTTCGTTACACAAAAACAGTGACCCCGGTCATGCCGAACTATCGACATTCTGGACAGGCCTAAAAAAAACATTTTAAAACCATTTTCACCAAAAATTGCAGATTTCTATTTTGTCCCTAAAAACGATGACTCAAATCATGCCGAAAAAACGACATTCTGGACAGGTCTAAAAAAAAAATTTAAAACCATTTTCACCAAAAATTGCTGATTTTTTTTTCTTCATTTTCGTGACACAAAAACAGTGACCCCGGTTATGCCGAACTAGCGACATTCTGTACAGGCCTAAAAAAAACATTTTAAAACCATTTTCACAAAAAATTGTAGATTTCTATTTTTGTCACCAAAAACGAATACTCCGATCATGCCGAACTAGCGACATTTTGGACAGGCCTAAAAAAAAGCATTTTAGAACCATTTTACAAAAAAAGCTCAGAATTCTTTTTTCATTTTTTGACACAAAAACAGTGACCCCGGTCATGCCGAACTATCGACATTCTGGACAGGCCTAAAAAAAACATTTTAAAACCATTTTCACCAAAAATTGCAGATTTCTATTTTGTCCCTAAAAACGATGACTCCGATCATGCCGAAAAAGCGACATTCTGGACAGGCCTAAAAAAAAAATTTAAAACCATTTTCACCAAAAATGGCTGATTTTTTTTTCTTCATTTTTTTACACAAAAACAGTGACCCCGGTCATGCCGAACTAGCGACATTCTGGACAGGCCTAAAATTTTTTTTTTTAACCATTTTCACAAAAAAAGGCAGATATTTTTTTCTCATTTTCGTGACACAAAAACAGTGACCCCGGTCATGCCGAACTATCGACATTCTGGACAGGCCTAAAAAAAAACATTTTAAAACGTTTTTCACAAAAAATTGCAGATTTCTATTTTGTCCCTAAAAACGTTGACTCCGATCATGCCGAAAAACCGTCATTCTGGACAGGCCTAAAAAATTTTTTTGGAATTAATTTTCACAAAAAATTGCAGATATTTTTTTCTTCATTTTCGTGACACAAAAACAGTGACCCCGGTTATGCCGAACTAGCGACATTCTGGACAGGCCTAAAAAAAACATTTTAAAACCATTTTCACAAAAAATTGCAGATTTCTATTTTGTCCCTAAAAACGATGACTCCGATCATGCCGAAAAAGCGACATTCTGGACAGGCCTAAAAAAAATTTTTTAGAACCATTTTCACAAAAATTGCAGATATTTTTTCTCATTTTCGTGACACAAAAACAGTGACCCCGGTCATGCCGAACTATCGACATTCTGGACAGGCCTAAAAAACACATTTTAAAACCATTTTCACAAAAATTGTAGATTTCTATTTTTGTCACCAAAACGAATACTCCGATCATGCCGAACTAGCGACATTTTGGACAGGCCTAAAAAAAAAGCATTTTAGAACCATTTTACAAAAAAAGCTCAGAATTCTTTTTTCATTTTTTGACACAAAAACAGTGACCCCGGTCATGCCGAACTATCGACATTCTGGACAGGCCTAAAAAAACATTTTAAAACCATTTTCACCAAAAATTGCAGATTTCTATTTTGTCCCTAAAAACGATGACTCCGATCATGCCGAAAAGCGACATTCTGGACAGGCCTAAAAAAAATTTAAAACCATTTTCACCAAAAATGGCTGATTTTTTTTTCTTCATTTTTTTACACAAAAACAGTGACCCCGGTCATGCCGAACTAGCGACATTCTGGACAGGCCTAAAAAAATTTTTTGGAAACATTTTCACAAAAAAAGGCAGATATTTTTTTCTCATTTTCGTGACACAAAAACAGTGACCCCGGCATGCCGAACTATCGACATTCTGGACAGGCCTAAAAAAAAACATTTTAAAACGTTTTTCACAAAAAATTGCAGATTTCTATTTTGTCCCTAAAAACGTTGACTCCGATCATGCCGAAAAACCGTCATTCTGGACAGGCCTAAAAAAAAATTTTTGAATTAATTTTCACAAAAAATTGCAGATATTTTTTCTTCATTTTCGTGACACAAAAACAGTGACCCCGGTTATGCCGAACTAAGCGACATTCTGGACAGGCCTAAAAAAACATTTTAAAACCATTTTCACAAAAATTGCAGATTTCTATTTTGTCCCTAAAAACGATGACTCCGATCATGCCGAAAAGCGACATTCTGGACAGGCCTAAAAAAATTTTTAGAACCATTTTCACAAAAAATTGCAGATATTTTTTTCTCATTTTCGTGACACAAAAACAGTGACCCCGGTCATGCCGAACTATCGACATTCTGGACAGGCCTAAAAAAAAACATTTTAAAACCATTTTCACCAAAAATTGCAGATTTCTATTTTGTCCCTAAAAACGATGACTCCGATCATGCCGAAAAAGCGACATTCTGGACAGGCCTAAAAAAAAAATTTAAAACCATTTTCACCAAAAATGGCTGATTTTTTTTTCTTCATTTTTTTACACAAAAACAGTGACCCCGGTCATGCCGAACTAGCGACATTCTGGACAGGCCTAAAAAAATTTTTGAACCATTTTCACAAAAAAAGGCAGATATTTTTTTCTCATTTTCGTGACACAAAAACAGTGACCCCGGTCATGCCGAACTATCGACATTCTGGACAGGCCTAAAAAAAAACATTTTAAAACATTTTCACCAAAAATTGCAGATTTCTATTTTGTCCCTAAAAACGATGACTCCGATCATGCCGAACTAGCGACATTTTGGACAGGCCTAAAAAAAATGCATTTTAGAACCATTTTCAAAAAAAAAGCTCAGAATTCTTTTTTTCATTTTTTGACACAAAAACAGTGACCCCGGTCATGCCGAACTATCGACATTCTGGACAGGCCTAAAAAAAAACATTTTAAAACGTTTTTCACAAAAAATTGCAGATTTCTATTTTGTCCCTAAAAACGTTGACTCCGATCATGCCGAAAAACCGTCATTCTGGACAGGCCTAAAAAAAAATTTTTGAACCATTTTCACAAAAAATTGCAGATCTTTTTTTTTCATTTTCGTGACACAAAAACAGTGACCCCGGTCATGCCGAACTATCGACATTCTGGACAGGCCTAAAAAAAACATTTTAAAACCATTTTCACCAAAAATTGCAGATTTCTATTTTGTCCCTAAAAACGATGACTCCGATCATGCCGAAAAAGCGACATTCTGGACAGGCCTAAAAAAAAAATTTAAAACCATTTTCACCAAAAATGGCTGATTTTTTTTTCTTCATTTTTTTACACAAAAACAGTGACCCCGGTCATGCCGAACTAGCGACATTCTGGACAGGCCTAAAAAATTTTTGAACCATTTTCACAAAAAAGGCAGATTTCTATTTTGTCCCTAAAAACGATGACTCCGATCATGCCGAACTAGCGACATTTTGGACAGGCCTAAAAAAATGCATTTTAGAACCATTTTCAAAAAAAAGCTCAGAATTCTTTTTTTCATTTTTTGACACAAAAACAGTGACCCCGGTCATGCCGAACTATCGACATTCTGGACAGGCCTAAAAAAAAACATTTTAAAACGTTTTTCACAAAAAATTGCAGATTTCTATTTTGTCCCTAAAAACGTTGACTCCGATCATGCCGAAAAACCGTCATTCTGGACAGGCCTAAAAAAAAAATTTTGAACCATTTTCACAAAAAATTGCAGATCTTTTTTTTTCATTTTCGTGACACAAAAACAGTGACCCCGGTCATACCGAACTATCGACATTCTGGACAGGCCTAAAAAAAAACATTTTAAAACCATTTTCACAAAAAATTGCAGATTTCTATTTTGTCCCTAAAAACGATGACTCCGATCATGCCTAAAAAGCGACATTCTGGACAGGTCTAAAAAAAATTTTTAAAACCATTTTCACCAAAAATTGCTGATTTTTTTTTCTTCATTTTCGTGACACAAAAACAGTGACCCCGGTCATGCCGAACTAGCGACATTCTGGACAGGCCTAAAAAAAAACATTTTAAAACGATTTTCACCAAAAATTGTAGATTTCTATTTTTGTCACCAAAAACGATGACTCCGATCATGCCGAACTAGCGACATTTTGGACAGGCCTAAAAAAAAAGCTTTTTAGAACCATTTTCAAAAAAAAGCTCCGAATTCTTTTTTCATTTTTTGACACAAAAACAGTGACCCCGGTCATGCCGAACTATCGACATTCTGGACAGGCCTAAAAAAACATTTTAAAACCATTTTCACAAAAATTGCAGATTTCTATTTTGTCCCTAAAAACGATGACTCCGATCATGCCGAAGCGACATTCTGGACAGGCCTAAAAAATTTTTTAAAACCTTTTTCACCAAAAATGGCAGATTTTTTTCTTCATTTTCGTGACACAAAAACAGTGACCCCGGTCATGCCGAACTAGCGACTTTCTGGACAGGCCTAAAAAGAAACATTTTAAAACCATTTTCACAAAAATTGTAAATTTCTATTTTTGTCACCAAAAACGATGACTCCGATCATGCCGAACTAGCGACATTTTGGACAGGCCTAAAAAAATTTTAGAACCATTTTCACAAAAAATTGCAGATTTCTATTTTGTCCCTAAAAACGATGACTCCGATCATGCCGAAAAAGCGACATTCTGGACAGTCCTAAAAAAAAATGTAGAACCATTTTCACAAAAAATTGCAGATATTTTTTTCTCATTTTCGTGACACAAAAACAGTGACCCCGGTCATGCCGAACTATCGACATTCTGGACAGGCCTAAAAAAAACATTTTAAAACCATTTTCACCAAAAATTGCAGATTTCTATTTTGTCCCTAAAAACGATGACTCCGATCATGCCGAAAAGCGACATTCTGGACAGGCCTAAAAAAAATTTAAAACCATTTTCACCAAAAATGGCTGATTTTTTTTTCTTCATTTTTTTACACAAAAACAGTGACCCCGGTCATGCCGAACTAGCGACATTCTGGACAGGCCTAAAAAAAATTTTTGAACCATTTTCACAAAAAAAGGCAGATATTTTTTCTCATTTTCGTGACACAAAAACAGTGACCCCCGGTCATGCCGAACTATCGACATTCTGGACAGGCCTAAAAAAAAACATTTTAAAACATTTTCACCAAAAATTGCAGATTTCTATTTTGTCCCTAAAAACGATGACTCCGATCATGCCGAACTAGCGACATTTTGGACAGGCCTAAAAAAAATGCATTTTAGAACCATTTTCAAAAAAAAAGCTCAGAATTCTTTTTTCATTTTTTGACACAAAAACAGTGACCCCGGTCATGCCGAACTATCGACATTCTGGACAGGCCTAAAAAAAAACATTTTAAAACGTTTTTCACAAAAAATTGCAGATTTCTATTTTGTCCCTAAAAACGTTGACTCCGATCATGCCGAAAAACCGTCATTCTGGACAGGCCTAAAAAAAAATTTTGAACCATTTTCACAAAAATTGCAGATCTTTTTTTTCATTTTCGTGACACAAAAACAGTGACCCCGGTCATGCCGAACTATCGACATTCTGGACAGGCCTAAAAAAAACATTTTAAAACCATTTTCACCAAAAATTGCAGATTTCTATTTTGTCCCTAAAAACGATGACTCCGATCATGCCGAAAAGCGACATTCTGGACAGGCCTAAAAAAAAATTTAAAACCATTTTCACCAAAAATGGCTGATTTTTTTTTCTTCATTTTTTTACACAAAAACAGTGACCCCGGTCATGCCGAACTAGCGACATTCTGGACAGGCCTAAAAAAATTTTTTAGAACCATTTTCACAAAAAAGGCAGATTTCTATTTTGTCCCTAAAAACGATGACTCCGATCATGCCGAACTAGCGACATTTTGGACAGGCCTAAAAAAATGCATTTTAGAACCATTTTCAAAAAAAAGCTCAGAATTCTTTTTTTCATTTTTTGACACAAAAACAGTGACCCCCGGTCATGCCGAACTATCGACATTCTGGACAGGCCTAAAAAAAACATTTTAAAACGTTTTTCACAAAAATTGCAGATTTCTATTTTGTCCCTAAAAACGTTGACTCCGATCATGCCGAAAAACCGTCATTCTGGACAGGCCTAAAAAAAAATTTTGAACCATTTTCACAAAAATTGCAGATCTTTTTTTTTCATTTTCGTGACACAAAAACAGTGACCCCGGTCATACCGAACTATCGACATTCTGGACAGGCCTAAAAAAAAACATTTTAAAACCATTTTCACAAAAAATTGCAGATTTCTATTTTGTCCCTAAAAACGATGACTCCGATCATGCCTAAAAAGCGACATTCTGGACAGGTCTAAAAAAATTTTTTAAAACCATTTTCACCAAAAATTGCTGATTTTTTTTCTTCATTTTCGTGACACAAAAACAGTGACCCCGGTCATGCCGAACTAGCGACATTCTGGACAGGCCTAAAAAAAAACATTTTAAAACGATTTTCACCAAAAATTGTAGATTTCTATTTTTGTCACCAAAAACGATGACTCCGATCATGCCGAACTAGCGACATTTTGGACAGGCCTAAAAAAAAAGCTTTTTAGAACCATTTTCAAAAAAAAGCTCCGAATTCTTTTTTTCATTTTTTGACACAAAAACAGTGACCCCGGTCATGCCGAACTATCGACATTCTGGACAGGCCTAAAAAAAACATTTTAAAACCATTTTCACAAAAAATTGCAGATTTCTATTTTGTCCCTAAAAACGATGACTCCGATCATGCCGAAAAGCGACATTCTGGACAGGCCTAAAAAAAAATTTTAAAACCTTTTTCCCCCTGAAATGGCAGATTTTTTTTTCTTCATTTTCGTGACACAAAAACAGTGACCCCGGTCATGCCGAACTAGCGACTTTCTGGACAGGCCTAAAAAGAAACATTTTAAAACCATTTTCACAAAAAATTGTAGATTTCTATTTTTGTCACCAAAAACGATGACTCCGATCATGCCGAACTAGCGACATTTTGGACAGGCCTAAAAAAAAATTTTAGAACCATTTTCACAAAAAATTGCAGATTTCTATTTTGTCCCTAAAAACGATGACTCCGATCATGCCGAAAAAGCGACATTCTGGACAGTCCTAAAAAAAAAATGTAGAGCCATTTTCACAAAAAATTGCAGATATTTTTTTCTCATTTTCGTGACACAAAAACAGTGACCCCGGTCATTCCGAACTATCGACATTCTGGACAGGCCTAAAAAACATTTTAAAACCATTTTCACAAAAAATTGCAGATTTCTATTTTGTCCCTAAAAACGATGACTCCGATCATGCCGAAAAAGCGACATTCTGGACAGGCCTAAATTTTTTTTTAAAAACCATTTTCACCAAAAATTGCTGATTTTTTTTTCTCATTTTCGTGACACAAAAACAGTGACCCCGGTCATGCCGAACTAGCGACATTCTGGACAGGCCTAAAAAAAAGCATTTTAGAACCATTTTCAAAAAAAGCTCCGAATAATTTTTTTCATTTTTTGACACAAAAACAGTGCCGAACTATCGACATTCTGGACAGGCCTAAAAAAAACATTTTAAAACCATTTTCACAAAAAATTGCAGATTTCTATTTTGTCCCTAAAAACGATGACTCCGATCAAAAAGCGACATTCTGGACAGGCCAAATTTTTTTTTTAAAACCATTTTCACCAAAAATTGCTGATTTTTTTTTCATTTTCGTGACACAAAAACAGTGACCCCGGTCATGCCGAACTAGCGACATTCTGGACAGGCCTAAAAAAAAAGCATTTTAGAACCATTTTCAAAAAAAAAGCTCCGAATTATTTTTTTCATTTTTTGACACAAAAACAGTGACCCCGGTCATGCCGAACTATCGACATTCTGGACAGGCCTAAAAAAACATTTTAAAACCATTTTCACCAAAAATTGCAGATTTCTATTTTGTCCCTAAAAACGATGACTCCGATCATGCCGAAAAAGCGACATTCTGGACAGGCATAAAATGTTTTAAAAAAAACATTTTCACCAAAAATTGCTGATTTTTTTTTCTTCATTTTCGTGACACAAAAACAGTGACCCCGGTCATGCCGAACTAGCGACATACTGGACAGGCCTAAAAAAAACATTTTAAAACCATTTTCACAAAAAATTGTAGATTTCTATTTTTGTCACCAAAAACGATGACTCCGATCATGCCGAACTAGCGACATTTTGGACAGGCCTAAAAAAAAAGCATTTTAGAACCATTTTCACAAAAAATTGCAGATTTCTATTTTGTCCCTAAAAACGATGACTCCGATCATGCCGAAAAAGCGACATTCTGGACAGGCCTAAAAAAAAATGTTTGAACCATTTTCACAAAAAATTGCAGATATTTTTTTTTCATTTTCGTGACACAAAAACAGTGACCCCGGTCATGCCGAACTATCGACATTCTGGACAGGCCTAAAAAAACATTTTAAAACCATTTTCACAAAAAATTGCAGATTTCTATTTTGTCCCTAAAAACGATGACTCCGATCATGCCGAAAAAGCGACATTCTGGACAGGCCTAAAATGTTTTAAAAAAACCATTTTCACCAAAAATGGCTGATTTTTTTTTCTTCATTTTTTGACACAAAAACAGTGACCCCGGGTCATACCGAACTATCGACATTATGGACAGGCCTAAAAAAACATTTTAAAACCATTTTCACAAAAATTGCAGATTTCTATTTTGTCCCTAAAAACGATGACTCCGATCATGCCGAAAAGCGACATTCTGGACAGGCCTAAAAAAAAATTTAGAACCATTTTCACCAAAATTTGCTGTTTTTTTCCTTCATTTTCGTGACACAAAAACAGTGACCCCGGTTATGCCGAACTAGCGACATTCTGGACAGGCCTAAAAAAAGCATTTTAGAACCATTTTCAAAAAAAAAGCTCAGAATTCTGATTTTCATTATTTGACACAAAAACAGTGACCCCGGTCATGCAGAACTATCGACATACTGGACAGCCCTAAAAAAACATTTTAAAACCATTTTCACAAAAAATTGCAGATTTCTATTTTGTCCCTAAAAGCGATGACTCCGATCATGCCGAAAAAGCGACATTCTGGACAGGCCTAAAAAAAATGTTTGAACCATTTTCACAAAAAATTGCAGATATTTTTTTCATTTTCGTGACACAAAAACAGTGACCCCGGTCATGCCGAACTATCGACATTCTGGACAGGCCTAAAAAAACATTTTAAAACCATTTTCACAAAAATTGCAGATTTCTATTTTGTCCCTAAAAACGATGACTCCGATCATGCCTAAAAAGCGACATTCTGGACAGGTCTAAAAAAAATTTTTAAAACCATTTTCACCAAAAATTGCTGATTTTTTTTTCTTCATTTTCGTGACACAAAAACAGTGACCCCGGTCATGCCGAACTAGCGACATTCTGGACAGGCCTAAAAAAAAACATTTTAAAACGATTTTCACCAAAAATTGTAGATTTCTATTTTTGTCACCAAAAACGATGACTCCGATCATGCCGAACTAGCGACATTTTGGACAGGCCTAAAAAAAAAGCTTTTTAGAACCATTTTCAAAAAAAAGCTCCGAATTCTTTTTTTCATTTTTTGACACAAAAACAGTGACCCCGGTCATGCCGAACTATCGACATTCTGGACAGGCCTAAAAAAAACATTTTAAAACCATTTTCACAAAAATTGCAGATTTCTATTTTGTCCCTAAAAACGATGACTCCGATCATGCCGAAAAAGCGACATTCTGGACAGGCCTAAAAAAAAATTTAAAAACCATTTTCAGCAAAAATGGCTGATTTTTTTTTCTTCATTTTTTTACACAAAAACAGTGACCCCGGTCATGCCGAACTATCGACATTCTGGACAGGCCTAAAAAAAATTTTTAAAACCATTTTCACCAAAAATTGCAGATTTAGATTTTGTCCCTAAAAACGATGACTCCAATCATGCCGAACTAGCGACATTTTGGACAGGCCTAAAAAAAATGCACTTTAGAACCATTTTCCAAAAAAAAGCTCAGAATTCTTTTTTTCATTTTTTGACACAAAAACAGTGACCCCGGTCATGCCGAACTATCGACATTCTGGACAGGCCTATTAAAAAACATTTTAAAACGTTTTTCACAAAAAATTGCAGATTTCTATTTTGTCCCTAAAAACGTTGACTCCGATCATGCCGAAAAAGCGTCATTCTGGACAGGCCTAAAAAAAAAATTTTGAACCATTTTCACAAAAAATTGCAGATATTTTTTTCTTCATTTTCGTGACACAAAAACAGTGACCCCGGTCATGCCGAACTAGCGACATTCTGGACAGGCCTAAAAAAAAACATTTTAAAACGATTTTCACCAAAAATTGTAGATTTCTATTTTTGTCACCAAAAACGATGACTCCGATCATGCCGAACTAGCGACATTTTGGACAGGCCTAAAAAAAAAGCTTTTTAGAACCATTTTCAAAAAAAAGCTCCGAATTCTTTTTTCATTTTTTGACACAAAAACAGTGACCCCGGTCATGCCGAACTATCGACATTCTGGACAGGCCTAAAAAAAACATTTTAAAACCATTTTCACAAAAAATTTCAGATTTCTATTTTGTCCCTAAAAACGATGACTCCGATCATGCCGAAAAGCGACATTCTGGACAGGCCTAAAAAAAAATTTTAAAACCTTTTTCACCAAAAATGGCAGATTTTTTTTTCTTCATTTTCGTGACACAAAAACAGTGACCCCGGTCATGCCGAACTAGCGACTTTCTGGACAGGCCTAAAAAGAAACATTTTAAAACCATTTTCACAAAAAATTGTAGATTTCTATTTTTGTCACCAAAAACGATGACTCCGATCATGCCGAACTAGCGACATTTTGGACAGGCCTAAAAAAAAATTTTAGAACCATTTTCACAAAAAATTGCAGATTTCTATTTTGTCCCTAAAAACGATGACTCCGGTCATTCCGAACTATCGACATTCTGGACAGGCCTAAAAAACATTTTAAAACCATTTTCACAAAAAATTGCAGATTTCTATTTTGTCCCTAAAAACGATGACTCCGATCATGCCGAAAAAGCGACATTCTGGACAGGCCTAAATTTTTTTTTAAAAACCATTTTCACCAAAAATTGCTGATTTTTTTTTCTCATTTTCGTGACACAAAAACAGTGACCCCGGTCATGCCGAACTAGCGACATTCTGGACAGGCCTAAAAAAAAAGCATTTTAGAACCATTTTCAAAAAAAAGCTCCGAATAATTTTTTTCATTTTTTGACACAAAAACAGTGCCGAACTATCGACATTCTGGACAGGCCTAAAAAAAACATTTTAAAACCATTTTCACAAAAAATTGCAGATTTCTATTTTGTCCCTAAAAACGATGACTCCGATCAAAAAGCGACATTCTGGACAGGACAAATTTTTTTTTTTAAAACCATTTTCACCAAAAATTGCTGATTTTTTTTTCATTTTCGTGACACAAAAACAGTGACCCCGGTCATGCCGAACTAGCGACATTCTGGACAGGCCTAAAAAAAAAGCATTTTAGAACCATTTTCAAAAAAAAAGCTCCGAATTATTTTTTTCATTTTTTGACACAAAAACAGTGACCCCGGTCATGCCGAACTATCGACATTCTGGACAGGCCTAAAAAAACATTTTAAAACCATTTTCACCAAAAATTGCAGATTTCTATTTTGTCCCTAAAAACGATGACTCCGATCATGCCGAAAAAGCGACATTCTGGACAGGCATAAAATGTTTTAAAAAAAACATTTTCACCAAAAATTGCTGATTTTTTTTTCTTCATTTTCGTGACACAAAAACAGTGACCCAGGTCATGCCGAACTAGCGACATTCTGGACAGGCCTAAAAAAAACATTTTAAAACCATTTTCACAAAAAATTGTAGATTTCTATTTTTGTCACCAAAAACGATGACTCCGATCATGCCGAACTAGCGACATTTTGGACAGGCCTAAAAAAAAAGCATTTTAGAACCATTTTCACAAAAAATTGCAGATTTCTATTTTGTCCCTAAAAACGATGACTCCGATCAAAAAGCGACATTCTGGACAGGCCAAATTTTTTTTTTCAAAACCATTTTCACCAAAAATTGCTGATTTTTTTTTCATTTTCATGACACAAAAACAGTGACCCCGGTCATGCCGAACTAGCGACATTCTGGACAGGCCTAAAAAAAAGCATTTTAGAACCATTTTCAAAAAAAAAGCTCCGAATTATTTTTTTCATTTTTTGACACAAAAACAGTGACCCCGGTCATGCCGAACTATCGACATTCTGGACAGGCCTAAAAAACATTTTAAAACCATTTTCACCAAAAATTGCAGATTTCTATTTTGTCCCTAAAAACGATGACTCCGATCATGCCGAAAAAGCGACATTCTGGACAGGCATAAAATGTTTTAAAAAAAACATTTTCACCAAAAATTGCTGATTTTTTTTCTTCATTTTCGTGACACAAAAACAGTGACCCCGGTCATGCCGAACTAGCGACATTCTGGACAGGCCTAAAAAAAACATTTTAAAACCATTTTCACAAAAAATTGTAGATTTCTATTTTTGTCACCAAAAACGATGACTCCGATCATGCCGAACTAGCGACATTTTGGACAGGCCTAAAAAAAAAGCATTTTAGAACCATTTTCACAAAAAATTGCAGATTTCGATTTTGTCCCTAAAAACGATGACTCCGATCATGCCGAAAAAGCGACATTCTGGACAGGCCTAAAAAAAAATGTTTGAACCATTTTCACAAAAAATTGCAGATATTTTTTTTTCATTTTCGTGACACAAAAACAGTGACCCCGGTCATGCCGAACTATCGACATTCTGGACAGGCCTAAAAAAACATTTTAAAACCATTTTCACAAAAAATTGCAGATTTCTATTTTGTCCCTAAAAACGATGACTCCGATCATGCCGAAAAAGCGACATTCTGGACAGGCCTAAAATGTTTTAAAAAAACCATTTTCACCAAAAATGGCTGATTTTTTTTCTTCATTTTTGACACAAAAACAGTGACCCCGGTCATACCGAACTATCGACATTATGGACAGGCCTAAAAAAACATTTTAAAACCATTTTCACAAAAAATTGCAGATTTCTATTTTGTCCCTAAAAACGATGACTCCGATCATGCCGAAAAAGCGACATTCTGGACAGGCCTAAAAAAAAATTTAGAACCATTTTCACCAAAATTTGCTGATTTTTTTCCTTCATTTTCGTGACACAAAAACAGTGACCCCGGTTATGCCGAACTAGCGACATTCTGGACAGGCCTAAAAAAAGCATTTTAGAACCATTTTCAAAAAAAAAGCTCAGAATTCTGATTTTCATTATTTGACACAAAAACAGTGACCCCGGTCATGCAGAACTATCGACATACTGGACAGCCCTAAAAAAACATTTTAAAACCATTTTCACAAAAAATTGCAGATTTCTATTTTGTCCCTAAAAACGTTGACTCCGATCATGCCGAAAAAGCGACATTCTGGACAGGCCTAAAAAAAAATTTAAAAACCATTTTCACCAAAAATGGCTGATTTTTTTTTCTTCATTTTTTGACACAACAAAAGTGACCCCGGTCATACCGAACTATCGACATTCTGGACAGGCCTAAAAAAACATTTTAAAACCATTTTCACAAAAAATTGCAGATTTCTATTTTGTCCCTAAAAACGATGACTCCGATCATGCCGAAAAAGCGACATTCTGGACAGGCCTAAAAAAAAATGTTTGAACCATTTTCACAAAAAATTGCAGATATTTTTTTTCATTTTCGTGACACAAAAACAGTGACCCCGGTCATGCCGAACTATCGACATTCTGGACAGGCCTAAAAAAACATTTTAAAACCATTTTCACAAAAAATTGCAGATTTCTATTTTGTCCCTAAAAACGATGACTCCGATCATGCCTAAAAAGCGACATTCTGGACAGGTCTAAAAAAAATTTTTAAAACCATTTTCACCAAAAATTGCTGATTTTTTTTTCTTCATTTTCGTGACACAAAAACAGTGACCCCGGTCATGCCGAACTATCGACATTCTGGACAGGCCTAAAAAAACATTTTAAAACCATTTTCACAAAAAATTGCAGATTTCTATTTTGTCCCTAAAAACGATGACTCCGATCATGCCGAAAAGCGACATTCTGGACAGGCCTAAAAAAAAATTTAAAAACCATTTTCAGCAAAAATGGCTGATTTTTTTTTCTTCATTTTTTTACACAAAAACAGTGACCCCGGTCATGCCGAACTATCGACATTCTGGACAGGCCTAAAAAAAAATTTTTAAAACCATTTTCACCAAAAATTGCAGATTTAGATTTTGTCCCTAAAAACGATGACTCCAATCATGCCGAACTAGCGACATTTTGGACAGGCCTAAAAAAAAAATTTTGAACCATTTTCACAAAAAATTGCAGATATTTTTTTATTCATTTTCGTGACACAAAAACAGTGACCCCGGTCATGCCGAACTAGCGACATTCTGGACAGGCCTAAAAAAAAACATTTTAAAACGATTTTCACCAAAAATTGTAGATTTCTATTTTTGTCACCAAAAACGATGACTCCGATCATGCCGAACTAGCGACATTTTGGACAGGCCTAAAAAAAAAGCTTTTTTAGAACCATTTTCAAAAAAAAGCTCCGAATTCTTTTTTTCATTTTTTGACACAAAAACAGTGACCCCGGTCATGCCGAACTATCGACATTCTGGACAGGCCTAAAAAAAACATTTTAAAACCATTTTCACAAAAAATTGCAGATTTCTATTTTGTCCCTAAAAACGATGACTCCGATCATGCCGAAAAGCGACATTCTGGACAGGCCTAAAAAAAATTTTAAAACCTTTTTCACCAAAAATGGCAGATTTTTTTTTCTTCATTTTCGTGACACAAAAACAGTGACCCCGGTCATGCCGAACTAGCGACTTTCTGGACAGGCCTAAAAAGAAACATTTTAAAACCATTTTCACAAAAAATTGTAGATTTCTATTTTTGTCACCAAAAACGATGACTCCGATCATGCCGAACTAGCGACATTTTGGACAGGCCTAAAAAAAAATTTTAGAACCATTTTCACAAAAAATTGCAGATTTCTATTTTGTCCCTAAAAACGATGACTCCGATCATGCCGAAAAGCGACATTCTGGACAGTCCTAAAAAAAAATGTAGAACCATTTTCACAAAAAATTGCAGATATTTTTTTCTCATTTTCGTGACACAAAAACAGTGACCCCGGTCATTCCGAACTATCGACATTCTGGACAGGCCTAAAAAACATTTTAAAACCATTTTCACAAAAAATTGCAGATTTCTATTTTGTCCCTAAAAACGATGACTCCGATCATGCCGAAAAAGCGACATTCTGGACAGGCCTACATTTTTTTTTAAAAACCATTTTCACCAAAAATTGCTGATTTTTTTTCTCATTTTCGTGACACAAAAACAGTGACCCCGGTCATGCCGAACTAGCGACATTCTGGACAGGCCTAAAAAAAAGCATTTTAGAACCATTTTCAAAAAAAGCTCCGAATAATTTTTTTCATTTTTTGACACAAAAACAGTGCCGAACTATCGACATTCTGGACAGGCCTAAAAAAACATTTTAAAACCATTTTCACAAAAAATTGCAGATTTCTATTTTGTCCCTAAAAACGATGACTCCGATCAAAAGCGACATTCTGGACAGGCCAATTTTTTTTTTAAAACCATTTTCACCAAAAATTGCTGATTTTTTTTCATTTTCGTGACACAAAAACAGTGACCCCGGTCATGCCGAACTAGCGACATTCTGGACAGGCCTAAAAAAAAGCATTTTAGAACCATTTTCAAAAAAAAAGCTCCGAATTATTTTTTTCATTTTTTGACACAAAAACAGTGACCCCGGTCATGCCGAACTATCGACATTCTGGACAGGCCTAAAAAAACATTTTAAAACCATTTTCACCAAAAATTGCAGATTTCTATTTTGTCCCTAAAAACGATGACTCCGATCATGCCGAAAAAGCGACATTCTGGACAGGCATAAAATGTTTTAAAAAAAACATTTTCACCAAAAATTGCTGATTTTTTTTCTTCATTTTCGTGACACAAAAACAGTGACCCCGGTCATGCCGAACTAGCGACAAACTGGACAGGCCTAAAAAAAACATTTTAAAACCATTTTCACAAAAAATTGTAGATTTCTGTTTTTGTCACCAAAAACTATGACTCCGATCATGCCGAACTAGCGACATTTTGGACAGGCCTAAAAAAAAAGCATTTTAGAACCATTTTCACAAAAAATTGCAGATTTCTATTTTGTCCCTAAAAACGATGACTCCGATCATGCCGAAAAAGCGACATTCTGGACAGGCCTAAAAAAAAATGTTTGAACCATTTTCACAAAAAATTGCAGATATTTTTTTTTCATTTTCGTGACACAAAAACAGTGACCCCGGTCATGCCGAACTATCGACATTCTGGACAGGCCTAAAAAACATTTTAAAACCATTTTCACAAAAAATTGCAGATTTCTATTTTGTCCCTAAAAACGATGACTCCGATCATGCCGAAAAAGCGACATTCTGGACAGGCCTAAAATGTTTTAAAAAAACATTTTCACCAAAAATGGCTGATTTTTTTTTCTTCATTTTTTGACACAAAAACAGTGACCCCGGTCATACCGAACTATCGACATTATGGACAGGCCTAAAAAAAACATTTTAAAACCATTTTCACAAAAATTGCAGATTTCTATTTTGTCCCTAAAAACGATGACTCCGATCATGCCGAAAAAGCGACATTCTGGACAGGCCTAAAAAAAAAATTTAGAACCATTTTCACCAAAATCTGCTGATTTTTTTTCCTTCATTTTCGTGACACAAAAACAGTGACCCCGGTTATGCCGAACTAGCGACATTCTGGACAGGCCTAAAAAAAAGCATTTTAGAACCATTTTCAAAAAAAAAGCTCAGAATTCTGATTTTCATTATTTGACACAAAAACAGTGACCCCGGTCATGCAGAACTATCGACATACTGGACAGCCCTAAAAAAAACATTTTAAAACCATTTTCACAAAAAATTGCAGATTTCTATTTTGTCCCTAAAAACGTTGACTCCGATCATGCCGAAAAAGCGACATTCTGGACAGGCCTAAAAAAATTTTTAAAACCATTTTCACCAAAAATGGCTGATTTTTTTTTCTTCATTTTTTGACACAACAAAAGTGACCCCGGTCATACCGAACTATCGACATTCTGGACAGGCCTAAAAAAAACATTTTAAAACCATTTTCACAAAAAATTGCAGATTTCTATTTTGTCCCTAAAAACGATGACTCCGATCATGCCGAAAAAGCGACATTCTGGACAGGCCTAAAAAAAATGTTTGAACCATTTTCACAAAAAATTGCAGATATTTTTTTTCATTTTCGTGACACAAAAACAGTGACCCCGGTCATGCCGAACTATCGACATTCTGGACAGGCCTAAAAAAAACATTTTAAAACCATTTTCACAAAAAATTGCAGATTTCTATTTTGTCCCTAAAAACGATGACTCCGATCATGCCGAAAAAGCGACATTCTGGACAGGCCTAAAAAAAAATTTAAAAACCATTTTCAG
Organism: Salmo salar; assembly: GCF_905237065.1. Classification (NCBI taxonomy): domain Eukaryota; kingdom Metazoa; phylum Chordata; class Actinopteri; order Salmoniformes; family Salmonidae; genus Salmo; species Salmo salar. Next base: position 12,567 of record NW_025547962.1, on the reverse strand, counting down.
CAAAAATGGCTGATTTTTTTTTCTTCATTTTTTTACACAAAAACAGTGACCCCGGTCATGCCGAACTAGCGACATTCTGGACAGGCCTAAAAAAAAACATTTTAAAACGATTTTCACCAAAAATTGTAGATTTCTATTTTTGTCACCAAAAACGATGACTCCGATCATGCCGAACTAGCGACATTTTGGACAGGCCTAAAAAAAAGCTTTTTAGAACCATTTTCAAAAAAAGCTCCGAATTCTTTTTTCATTTTTTGACACAAAAACAGTGACCCCGGTCATGCCGAACTATCGACATTCTGGACAGGCCTAAAAAAACATTTTAAAACCATTTTCACAAAAAATTGCAGATTTCTATTTTGTCCCTAAAAACGATGACTCCGATCATGCCGAAAAAGCGACATTCTGGACAGGCCTAAAAAAATTTAAAACCATTTTCAGCAAAAATGGCTGATTTTTTTTCTTCATTTTTTACACAAAAACAGTGACCCCGGTCATGCCGAACTAGCGACATTCTGGACAGGCCTAAAAAAATTTTTAGAACCATTTTCACAAAAAAGGCAGATATTTTTTTTCATTTTCGTGACACAAAAACAGTGACCCCGGTCATGCCGAACTATCGACATTCTGGACAGGCCTAAAAAAATTTTTAAAACCATTTTCACCAAAAATTGCAGATTTAGATTTTGTCCCTAAAAACGATGACTCCAATCATGCCGAACTAGCGACATTTTGGACAGGCCTAAAAAAAATGCATTTTAGAACCATTTTCCAAAAAAAAGCTCAGAATTCTTTTTTTCATTTTTTGACACAAAAACAGTGACCCCGGTCATGCCGAACTATCGACATTCTGGACAGGCCTATTAAAAAACATTTTAAAACGTTTTTCACAAAAAATTGCAGATTTCTATTTTGTCCCTAAAAACGTTGACTCCGATCATGCCGAAAAAGCGTCATTCTGGACAGGCCTAAAAAAAAAATTTTGAACCATTTTCACAAAAATTGCAGATATTTTTTTTCATTTTCGTGACACAAAAACAGTGACCCCGGTCATACCGAACTATCGACATTCTGGACAGGCCTCAAAAAAACCTTGTAAAAACATTTTCACAAAAAATTGCAGATTTCTATTTTGTCCCTAAAAACGATGACTCCGATCATGCCGAAAAAGCGACATTCTGGACAATCCTAAAAAAAAAATGTAGAACCATTTTCACAAAAAATTGCAGATATTTTTTTCTCATTTTCGTTACACAAAAACAGTGACCCCGGTCATGCCGAACTATCGACATTCTGGACAGGCCTAAAAAAAACATTTTAAAACCATTTTCACCAAAAATTGCAGATTTCTATTTTGTCCCTAAAAACGATGACTCCGATCATGCCGAAAAAGCGACATTCTGGACAGGTCTAAAAAAAAATTTAAAACCATTTTCACCAAAAATTGCTGATTTTTTTTTCTTCATTTTCGTGACACAAAAACAGTGACCCCGGTTATGCCGAACTAGCGACATTCTGGACAGGCCTAAAAAAACATTTTAAAACCATTTTCACAAAAAATTGTAGATTTCTATTTTTGTCACCAAAAACGAATACTCCGATCATGCCGAACTAGCGACATTTTGGACAGGCCTAAAAAAAAAGCATTTTAGAACCATTTTACAAAAAAAAGCTCAGAATTCTTTTTTCATTTTTTGACACAAAAACAGTGACCCCGGTCATGCCGAACTATCGACATTCTGGACAGGCCTAAAAAAACATTTTAAAACCATTTTCACCAAAAATTGCAGATTTCTATTTTGTCCCTAAAAACGATGACTCCGATCATGCCGAAAAAGCGACATTCTGGACAGGCCTAAAAAAAAAATTTAAAACCATTTTCACCAAAAATGGCTGATTTTTTTTTCTTCATTTTTTTACACAAAAACAGTGACCCCGGTCATGCCGAACTAGCGACATTCTGGACAGGCCTAAAAAAAATTTTTGAACCATTTTCACAAAAAAAGGCAGATATTTTTTTCTCATTTTCGTGACACAAAAACAGTGACCCCGGTCATGCCGAACTATCGACATTCTGGACAGGCCTAAAAAAAAACATTTTAAAACGTTTTTCACAAAAAATTGCAGATTTCTATTTTGTCCCTAAAAACGTTGACTCCGATCATGCCGAAAAACCGTCATTCTGGACAGGCCTAAAAAAATTTTTTGAATTAATTTTCACAAAAAATTGCAGATATTTTTTCTTCATTTTCGTGACACAAAAACAGTGACCCCGGTTATGCCGAACTAAGCGACATTCTGGACAGGCCTAAAAAAACATTTTAAAACCATTTTCACAAAAAATTGCAGATTTCTATTTTGTCCCTAAAAACGATGACTCCGATCATGCCGAAAAAGCGACATTCTGGACAGGCCTAAAAAAATTTTTTAGAACCATTTTCACAAAAAATTGCAGATATTTTTTTCTCATTTTCGTGACACAAAAACAGTGACCCCGGTCATGCCGAACTATCGACATTCTGGACAGGCCTAAAAAAACATTTTAAAACCATTTTCACAAAAAATTGTAGATTTCTATTTTTGTCACCAAAAACGAATACTCCGATCATGCCGAACTAGCGACATTTTGGACAGGCCTAAAAAAAAAGCATTTTAGAACCATTTTACAAAAAAAGCTCAGAATTCTTTTTTTCATTTTTTGACACAAAAACAGTGACCCCGGTCATGCCGAACTATCGACATTCTGGACAGGCCTAAAAAAAACATTTTAAAACCATTTTCACCAAAAATTGCAGATTTCTATTTTGTCCCTAAAAACGATGACTCCGATCATGCCGAAAAAGCGACATTCTGGACAGGCCTAAAAAAAAAATGTAAAACCATTTTCACCAAAAATGGCTGATTTTTTTTTCTTCATTTTTTTACACAAAAACAGTGACCCCGGTCATGCCGAACTAGCGACATTCTGGACAGGCCTAAAAAAATTTTTTGAACCATTTTCACAAAAAAAGGCAGATATTTTTTTCTCATTTTCGTGACACAAAAACAGTGACCCCGGTCATGCCGAACTATCGACATTCTGGACAGGCCTAAAAAAAAACATTTTAAAACGTTTTTCACAAAAAAATGCAGATTTCTATTTTGTCCCTAAAAACGTTGACTCCGATCATGCCGAAAAACCGTCATTCTGGACAGGCCTAAAAAATTTTTTTGAATTAATTTTCACAAAAATTGCAGATATTTTTTCTTCATTTTCGTGACACAAAAACAGTGACCCCCGGTTATGCCGAACTAGCGACATTCTGGACAGGCCTAAAAAAACATTTTAAAACCATTTTCACAAAAAATTGCAGATTTCTATTTTGTCCCTAAAAACGATGACTCCGATCATGCCGAAAAAGCGACATTCTGGACAGGCCTAAAAAAATTTTAGAACCATTTTCACAAAAAATTGCAGATATTTTTTCTCATTTTCGTGACACAAAAACAGTGACCCCGGTCATGCCGAACTATCGACATTCTGGACAGGCCTAAAAAAAAACATTTTAAAACCATTTTCACCAAAAATTGCAGATTTCTATTTTGTCCCTAAAAACGATGACTCCGATCATGCCGAAAAAGCGACATTCTGGACAGGCCTAAAAACAAAATTTAAAACCATTTTCACCAAAAATGGCTGATTTTTTTTTCTTCATTTTTTACACAAAAACAGTGACCCCGGTCATGCCGAACTAGCGACATTCTGGACAGGCCTAAAAAAAAATTTTTGAACCATTTTCACAAAAAAAGGCAGATTTCTATTTTGTCCCTAAAAACGATGACTCCGATCATGCCGAACTAGCGACATTTTGGACAGGCCTAAAAAAAATGCATTTTAGAACCATTTTCAAAAAAAAGCTCAGAATTCTTTTTTCATTTTTTGACACAAAAACAGTGACCCCGGTCATGCCGAACTATCGACATTCTGGACAGGCCTAAAAAAAAACATTTTAAAACGTTTTTCACAAAAAATTGCAGATTTCTATTTTGTCCCTAAAAACGTTGACTCCGATCATGCCGAAAAACCGTCATTCTGGACAGGCCTAAAAAAAAATTTTGAACCATTTTCACAAAAAATTGCAGATCTTTTTTTTTCATTTTCGTGACACAAAAACAGTGACCCCGGTCATACCGAACTATCGACATTCTGGACAGGCCTAAAAAAAACATTTTAAAACCATTTTCACAAAAAATTGCAGATTTCTATTTTGTCCCTAAAAACGATGACTCCGATCATGCCTAAAAAGCGACATTCTGGACAGGTCTAAAAAAATTTTTTAAAACCATTTTCACCAAAAATTGCTGATTTTTTTTTCTTCATTTTCGTGACACAAAAACAGTGACCCCGGTCATGCCGAACTAGCGACATTCTGGACAGGCCTAAAAAAAACATTTTAAAACGATTTTCACCAAAAATTGTAGATTTCTATTTTTGTCACCAAAAACGATGACTCCGATCATGCCGAACTAGCGACATTTTGGACAGGCCTAAAAAAAAAGCTTTTTAGAACCTTTTTCAAAAAAAAGCTCCGAATTCTTTTTTTCATTTTTTGACACAAAAACAGTGACCCCGGTCATGCCGAACTATCGACATTCTGGACAGGCCTAAAAAAAACATTTTAAAACCATTTTCACAAAAAATTGCAGATTTGTATTTTGTCCCTAAAAACGATGACTCCGATCATGCCGAAAAGCGACATTCTGGACAGGCCTAAAAAAAAATTTTAAAACCTTTTTCACCAAAAATGGCAGATTTTTTTTTTCTTCATTTTCGTGACACAAAAACAGTGACCCCGGTCATGCCGAACTAAGCGACTTTCTGGACAGGCCTAAAAGAGAAACATTTTAAAACCATTTTCACAAAAAATTGTAGATTTCTATTTTTGTCACCAAAAACGATGACTCCGATCATGCCGAACTAGCGACATTTTGGACAGGCCTAAAAAAAAATTTTAGAACCATTTTCACAAAAAATTGCAGATTTCTATTTTGTCCCTAAAAACGATGACTCCGATCATGCCGAAAAAGCGACATTCTGGACAGGCCTAAATTTTTTTTTAAAAACCATTTTCACCAAAAATTGCTGATTTTTTTTTCTCATTTTCGTGACACAAAAACAGTGACCCCGGTCATGCCGAACTAGCGACATTCTGGACAGGCCTAAAAAAAAAGCATTTTAGAACCATTTTCAAAAAAAAGCTCCGAATATTTTTTTCATTTTTTGACACAAAAACAGTGCGAACTATCGACATTCTGGACAGGCCTAAAAAAAACATTTTAAAACCATTTTCACAAAAAATTGCAGATTTCTATTTTGTCCCTAAAAACGATGACTCCGATCAAAAAGCGACATTCTGGACAGGCCAAATTTTTTTTTTTAAAACCATTTTCACCAAAAATTGCTGATTTTTTTTTCATTTTCGTGACACAAAAACAGTGACCCCGGTCATGCCGAACTAGCGACATTCTGGACAGGCCTAAAAAAAAAGCATTTTAGAACCATTTTCAAAAAAAAAGCTCCGAATTATTTTTTTCATTTTTTGACACAAAAACAGTGACCCCGGTCATGCCGAACTATCGACATTCTGGACAGGCCTAAAAAACATTTTAAAACCATTTTCACAAAAAATTGCAGATTTCTATTTTGTCCCTAAAAACGATGACTCCGATCATGCCGAAAAAGCGACATTCTGGACAGGCATAAAATGTTTTAAAAAAACATTTTCACCAAAAATTGCTGATTTTTTTTCTTCATTTTCGTGACACAAAAACAGTGACCCAGGTCATGCCGAACTAAGCGACATTTTGGACAGGCCTAAAAAAAAAAGCATTTTAGAACCATTTTCACAAAAAATTGCAGATTTCTATTTTGTCCCTAAAAACGATGACTCCGATCAAAAGCGACATTCTGGACAGGCCAAATTTTTTTTTAAAACCATTTTCACCAAAAATTGCTGATTTTTTTTCATTTTCGTGACACAAAAACAGTGACCCCGGTCATGCCGAACTAAGCGACATTCTGGACAGGCCTAAAAAAAAGCATTTTAGAACCATTTTCAAAAAAAAGCTCCGAATTATTTTTTTCATTTTTTGACACAAAAACAGTGACCCCGGTCATGCCGAACTATCGACATTCTGGACAGGCCTAAAAAACATTTTAAAACCATTTTCACAAAAAATTGCAGATTTCTATTTTGTCCCTAAAAACGATGACTCCGATCATGCCGAAAAAGCGACATTCTGGACAGGCATAAAATGTTTTAAAAAAAACATTTTCACCAAAAATTGCTGATTTTTTTTTCTTCATTTTCGTGACACAAAAACAGTGACCCAGGTCATGCCGAACTAGCGACATTCTGGACAGGCCTAAAAAAAACATTTTAAAACCATTTTCACAAAAAATTGTAGATTTCTATTTTTGTCACCAAAAACGATGACTCCGATCATGCCGAACTAGCGACATTTTGGACAGGCCTAAAAAAAAAGCATTTTAGAACCATTTTCACAAAAAATTGCAGATTTCTATTTTGTCCCTAAAAACGATGACTCCGATCAAAAAGCGACATTCTGGACAGGCCAAATTTTTTTTTTTAAAACCATTTTCACCAAAAATTGCTGATTTTTTTTTCATTTTCGTGACACAAAAACAGTGACCCCGGTCATGCCGAACTAGCGACATTCTGGACAGGCCTAAAAAAAAAGCATTTTAGAACCATTTTCAAAAAAAAAGCTCCGAATTATTTTTTTCATTTTTTGACACAAAAACAGTGACCCCGGTCATGCCGAACTATCGACATTCTGGACAGGCCTAAAAAAACATTTTAAAACCATTTTCACCAAAAATTGCAGATTTCTATTTTGTCCCTAAAAACGATGACTCCGATCATGCCGAAAAAGCGACATTCTGGACAGGCATAAAATGTTTTAAAAAAAACATTTTCACCAAAAATTGCTGATTTTTTTTTCTTCATTTTCGTGACACAAAAACAGTGACCCCGGTCATGCCGAACTAGCGACATTCTGGACAGGCCTAAAAAAAACATTTTAAAACCATTTTCACAAAAAATTGTAGATTTCTATTTTTGTCACCAAAAACGATGACTCCGATCATGCCGAACTAGCGACATTTTGGACAGGCCTAAAAAAAAAGCATTTTAGAACCATTTTCACAAAAATTGCAGATTTCTATTTTGTCCCTAAAAACGATGACTCCGATCATGCCGAAAAGCGACATTCTGGACAGGCCTAAAAAAAAATGTTTGAACCATTTTCACAAAAAATTGCAGATATTTTTTTTTTCATTTTCGTGACACAAAAACAGTGACCCCGGTCATGCCGAACTATCGACATTCTGGACAGGCCTAAAAAAACATTTTAAAACCATTTTCACAAAAATTGCAGATTTCTATTTTGTCCCTAAAAACGATGACTCCGATCATGCCGAAAAAGCGACATTCTGGACAGGCCTAAAATGTTTTAAAAAAACCATTTTCACCAAAAATGGCTGATTTTTTTTCTTCATTTTTGACACAAAAACAGTGACCCCGGGTCATACCGAACTATCGACATTATGGACAGGCCTAAAAAAACATTTTAAAACCATTTTCACAAAAAATTGCAGATTTCTATTTTGTCCCTAAAAACGATGACTCCGATCATGCCGAAAAAGCGACATTCTGGACAGGCCTAAAAAAAAAATTTAGAACCATTTTCACCAAAATTTGCTGATTTTTTTTCCTTCATTTTCGTGACACAAAAACAGTGACCCCGGTTATGCCGAACTAGCGACATTCTGGACAGGCCTAAAAAAAAGCATTTTAGAACCATTTTCAAAAAAAAAGCTCAGAATTCTGATTTTCATTATTTGACACAAAAACAGTGACCCCGGTCATGCAGAACTATCGACATACTGGACAGCCCTAAAAAAAACATTTTAAAACCATTTTCACAAAAAATTGCAGATTTCTATTTTGTCCCTAAAAACGTTGACTCCGATCATGCCGAAAAAGCGACATTCTGGACAGGCCTAAAAAAAAATTTAAAAACCATTTTCACCAAAAATGGCTGATTTTTTTTTCTTCATTTTTTGACACAACAAAAGTGACCCCGGTCATACCGAACTATCGACATTCTGGACAGGCCTAAAAAAACATTTTAAAACCATTTTCACAAAAATTGCAGATTTCTATTTTGTCCCTAAAAACGATGACTCCGATCATGCCGAAAAAGCGACATTCTGGACAGGCCTAAAAAAAATGTTTGAACCATTTTCACAAAAAATTGCAGATATTTTTTTTCATTTTCGTGACACAAAAACAGTGACCCCGGTCATGCCGAACTAGCGACATTTTGGACAGGCCTAAAAAAACATTTTAGAACAATTTTCACAAAAATAGCTCAGATTTTTTTTTCATTTTTTGACACAAAAACAGTGACCCCGGTCATGCCGAACTATCGACATTCTGGACAGGCCTAAAAAAACATTTTATAACCATTTTCACAAAAAATTGCAGATATTTTTTTTTCATTTTCACGACACAAAAACAGTGACCGAACTAGCAACATTCTGGACAGGCCTAAAAAAACATTTTAAAACTATTTTCACAAAAATTGCAGATTTCTATTTTTGTCACCAAAAACAATGACTCCGATCATGCCAAACTAGCGACATTTTGGACAGGCCTAAAAAAAACATTTTAGAACAATTTTCACAAAAATAGCTCAGAATTTTTTTTTTCATTTTTTGACACAAAAACAGTGACCCCGGTCATGCCGAACTATCGACATTCTGGACAGGCCTAAAAAAACATTTTATAACCATTTTCACAAAAAATTGCAGATATTTTTTTTTCATTTTCACGACACAAAAACAGTGACCCGGCCGAACTAAGCGACATTCTGGACAGGCCTAAAAAAACATTTTAAAACTATTTTCACAAAAAAATGCAGATTTCTATTTTTGTCACCAAAAACAATGACTCCGATCATGCCGAACTAGCGACATTTTGGACAGGCCTAAAAAAACATTTTAGAACAATTTTCACAAAATAGCTCAGATTTTTTTTTTTCATTTTTGACACAAAAACAGTGACCCCGGTCATGCCGAACTATCGACATTCTGGACAGGCCTAAAAAACATTTTATAACCATTTTCACAAAAAATTGCAGATATTTTTTTTCATTTTCACGACACAAAAACAGTGACCCCGGTCATGCCGAACTAAGCGACATTCTGGACAGGCCTAAAAAACATTTTAAAACTATTTTCACAAAAAATTGCAGATTTCTATTTTTGTCACCAAAAACAATGACTCCGATCATGCCGAACTAGCGACATTTTGGACAGGCCTAAAAAAACATTTTAGAACAATTTTCACAAAAATAGCTCAGATTTTTTTTTCATTTTTTGACACAAAAACAGTGACCCCGGTCATGCCGAACTATCGACATTCTGGACAGGCCTAAAAAACATTTTATAACCATTCTCACAAAAAAATGCAGATATTTTTTTTCGTTTTCACGACACAAAAACAGTGACCCCGGCCGAACTAAGCGACATTCTGGACAGGCCTAAAAAACATTTTAAAACTATTTTCACAAAAAATTGCAGATTTCTATTTTTGTCACCAAAAACAATGACTCCGATCATGCCGAACTAGCGACATTTTGGACAGGCCTAAAAAAACATTTTAGAACAATTTTCACAAAAATAGCTCAGGATTTTTTTTTCATTTTTTGACACAAAAACAGTGACCCCGGTCATGCCGAACTATCGACATTCTGGACAGGCCTAAAAAACATTTTATAACCATTTTCACAAAAAATTGCAGATATTTTTTTCATTTTCACGACACAAAAACAGTGACCCCGGTCATGCCGAACTAGCAACATTCTGGACAGGCCTAAAAAAACATTTTAAAACTATTTTCACAAAAAATTGCAGATTTCTATTTTTGTCACCAAAAACAATGACTCCGATCATGCCAAACTAGCGACATTTTGGACAGGCCTAAAAAAAACATTTTAGAACAATTTTCACAAAAATAGCTCAGATTTTTTTGTTCATTTTTTGACACAAAAACAGTGACCCCGGTCATGCCGAACTATCGACATTCTGGACAGGCCTAAAAAAACATTTTATAACCATTCTCACAAAAAAATGCAGATATTTTTTTTTTCATTTTCACGACACAAAAACAGTGACCCCGGCCGAACTAGCGACATTCTGGACAGGCCTAAAAAAACATTTAAAACTATTTTCACAAAAAATTGCAGATTTCTATTTTTGTCACCAAAAACAATGACTCCGATCATGCCGAACTAGCGACATTTTGGACAGGCCGAAAAAAAACATTTTAGAACAATTTTCACAAAAATAGCTCAGATTTTTTTTTTTCATTTTTTGACACAAAAACAGTGACCCCGGTCATGCCGAACTATCGACATTCTGGACAGGCCTAAAAAAACCATTTTATAACTATTCTTACAAAAAAATGCAGATATTTTTTTTTCATTTTCACGACACAAAAACAGTGACCGAACTAGCGACATTCTGGACAGGCCTAAAAAAACATTTAAAAACTATTTTCACAAAAAATTGCAGATTTCTATTTTTGTCACCAAAAACAATGACTCCGATCATGCCGAACTAGCGATATTTTGGACAGGCCTAAAAAAATCATTTTAGAACAATTTTCACAAAAATAGCTCAGAATTTTTTTTTTCATTTTTTGACACAAAAACAGTGACCCCGGTCATGCCGAACTATCGACATTCTGGACAGGCCTAAAAAACATTTTATAACCATTTTCACAAAAAATTGCAGATATTTTTTTTCATTTTCACGACACAAAAACAGTGACCCGGCCGAACTAGCGACATTCTGGACAGGCCTAAAAAAACATTTTAAAACTATTTTCACAAAAAATTGCAGATTTCTATTTTTGTCACCAAAAACAATGACTCCGATCATGCCGAACTAGCGACATTTTGGACAGGCCTAAAAAAAACATTTTAGAACAATTTTCACAAAAATAGCTCAGATTTTTTTTTTCATTTTTGACACAAAAACAGTGACCCCGGTCATGCCGAACTATCGACATTCTGGACAGGCCTAAAAAACATTTTATAACCATTTTCACAAAAAATTGCAGATATTTTTTTTCATTTTCACGACACAAAAACAGTGACCCCGGTCATGCCGAACTAGCAACATTCTGGACAGGCCTAAAAAACATTTTAAAACTATTTTCACAAAAAATTGCAGATTTCTATTTTTGTCACCAAAAACAATGACTCCGATCATGCCAAACTAGCGACATTTTGGACAGGCCTAAAAAAACATTTTAGAACAATTTTCACAAAAATAGCTCAGATTTTTTTGTTCATTTTTTGACACAAAACAGTGACCCCGGTCATGCCGAACTATCGACATTCTGGACAGGCCTAAAAAACATTTTATAACCATTCTCACAAAAAAATGCAGATATTTTTTTTTCATTTTCACGACACAAAAACAGTGACCCCGGCCGAACTAGCGACATTCTGGACAGGCCTAAAAAAACATTTAAAAACTATTTTCACAAAAAATTGCAGATTTCTATTTTTGTCACCAAAAACAATGACTCCGATCATGCCGAACTAGCGACATTTTGGACAGGCCGAAAAAAAACATTTTAGAACAATTTTCACAAAAATAGCTCAGATTTTTTTTTTTCATTTTTGACACAAAAACAGTGACCCCGGTCATGCCGAACTATCGACATTCTGGACAGGCCTAAAAAAAACCATTTTATAACTATTCTTACAAAAAAATGCAGATATTTTTTTTTCATTTTCACGACACAAAAACAGTGACCGAACTAGCGACATTCTGGACAGGCCTAAAAAACATTTTAAAAACTATTTTCACAAAAAATTGCAGATTTCTATTTTTGTCACCAAAAACAATGACTCCGATCATGCCGAACTAGCGATATTTTGGACAGGCCTAAAAAAATCATTTTAGAACAATTTTCACAAAAATAGCTCAGATTTTTTTTTTCATTTTTTGACACAAAAACAGTGACCCCGGTCATGCCGAACTATCGACATTCTGGACAGGCCTAAAAAAACATTTTATAACCATTTTCACAAAAAATTGCAGATATTTTTTTTTCATTTTCACGACACAAAAACAGTGACCCCGGCCGAACTAGCGACATTCTGGACAGGCCTAAAAAAACATTTTAAAACTATTTTCACAAAAAATTGCAGATTTCTATTTTTGTCACCAAAAACAATGACTCCGATCATGCCGAACTAGCGACATTTTGGACAGGCCTAAAAAAACATTTTAGAACAATTTTCACAAAAATAGCTCAGATTTTTTTTTTTCATTTTTTGACACAAAAACAGTGAACCCGGTCATGCCGAACTATCGACATTCTGGACAGGCCTAAAAAAACATTTTATAACCATTTTCACAAAAAATTGCAGATATTTTTTTTTCATTTTCCACGACACAAAAACAGTGACCCCGGTCATGCC
>NW_025547961.1:0-6209 GCF_905237065.1 Salmo salar | reverse complement strand
GATTAAAACAACTAGTGTTGTCTAGCCATATCTTCTGATTGAAAACAACTAGTGTTGTCTAGCCATATCTTCTGATTAAAACAACTAGTATCTTACTGTTGTCTAGCCATATCTTCTGATTAAAACAACTAGTGTTGTCTAGCCATATCTTCTGATTAAAACAACTAGTGTTGTCTAGCCATATCTTCTGATTAAAACAACTAGTGTTGTCTAGCCATATCTTCTGATTAAAACAACTAGTGTTGTCTAGCCATATCTTCTGATTAAAACAACTAGTGTTGTCTGGCCATATCTTCTGATTAAAACAATCTAGTGTTTGTCTAGCCGTATCTTCTGATTAAAAGCAACTAGTGTTGTCTAGCACATCTTCTGATTAAAACAACTAGTGTTGTCTAGGCCAGTTATCTTCTGATTAAAACAACTAGTGTTGTCTAGCCATATTCTTCTGATTAAAACAACTAGTGTTGTCTAGCCATATCTTCTGATTAAAACAACTTCAGTGTTGTCTAGCCATATCTTCTGATTAAAACAACTAGTGTTGTCTAGCCATATCTTCTGATTAAACAACTAGTGTTGTCTAGCCATATCTTCTGATTAAAACAACTAGTGTTGTCTAGCCATATCTTCTGATTAAAACAACTTAGTGTTGTCTAGCCATATCTTCTTGATTAAAACAACTAGTGTTGTCTAGCCATATCTTCTGATTAAAACAACTAGTGTTGTCTAGCCATATCTTCTGATTAAAACAACTAGTGTTGTCTAGCTATATCTTCTGATTAAAACAACTAGTGTTATCTAGCCATATCTTCTGATTAAAACAACTAGTGTTGTCTAGCCATATCTTCTGATTAAAACAACTATGTTATATAGCCATATCTTCTGATTAAAAACAACTAGTGTTGTCTAGCCATATCTTCTGATTAAAACAACTAGTGTTATAGCCATATCTTCTGATTAAAACAACTAGTGTTATAGCCGTATCTTCTGATTAAAACAACTAGTGTTGTCTAGCCATATCTTCTGATTAAAACAACTAGTAGTTGTCTAGCCATATCTTCTGATTAAAACAACTAGTGTTGTCTAGCCATATCTTCTGATTAAAACAACTAGTGTTGTCTAGCCATATCTTCTGATTAAAACAACTAGTGTTGTCTAGCCTGTTGGGTCTAGGGGGCAGCTTTTTTTTTTTTTTGGCCGTCTGGATAAAAAAATGTAACCGATTTAATCTGGTTACTAATCCTACCCAGTAACTAGAATATGCATCTTATTATATATGGACACCCTAAAGTTTCCAAAACTGTTCTGAATGGTGTCTGTGAGTATAACAGAACTCATTTTGGCAGGCAAAACCTGAGACATTTCTGACAGAAGTGGATACCTGATGTGTTGTATTGACTTTAAAGCTATCCCATTGAAAGACACGGGGTTTAGGAATATTTTGGCACTTCCTATTGCGTTCCACTAGATGTCACCAGCCTTTACAAAGTGTTTTGGAGTCTTCTGGAGGGGAGATCTGACCGAACAAGAGCCATGGAACGGTGATGTCCCATTAGACACCTGGCGCCTTTCATGTTGGGTACCCTCGTTCCAATACGTTATAAAAGGCTATGCATTCGTCCACCTTGAAGTATTATTCATGTTCTGTAAAAAAGGCCCTAATGATTTATGCTATACAACGTTTGGCGTGTTTGAACGAACGGAAATATATTTTTTCCCCTCGTTCATGACTAGAAGTCCGGCTGGCTTACATCATGTGCTAACGAGACGGGAGATTTTAGACATTAAATGATAGAGCTTTTGAACAAAACTACATTCGTTATGGACCTGTATACCTGGAAGTGAGATCTGATGAAGAGAATCAAGGTAATGGATTATTTACATAGTATTTTCGATTTTGATCTCCCCAACATGACGTTCTAGTCTGTATCGCAAGGTATTTTTCTGGGCACAGTGCTCAGATTATTGCAAAGTGTGATTTCCCAGTAAGGTTATTTTAATCTGGCAAGTTGATTCGCGTTCAAAAGATGTAAATCTATAATTCTTTAAATGACAATATAATATTTTAGCCAATGTTTTCTAATTTTAATTATTTAATTTCTGGACGCTGACTTCGACTCCGGTTATTGGAGGGAAACGATTTCCTCAACATCAATGCCAAGAGTAAAACGCTGTTTTTGTATATAAATAAGTGAACTTGATAGAACTAAAAATGCATGCCTTGTCTAACATAATGTCCTAGGAGTGTCATCTGATGGAGATTGTAAAAAGGTTAGTGTATCATTTTAGCTGGTTTTATTGGTTTTGGTGACCCTGTCTTTGACTTGACAAAACATCACACAACTCTTGTAAATGTACTGTCCTAACATACTCTAAATTTATGCTTTCGCCGTAAAACCTTTTTTTGAAATCGTAAACGCATTTAGATTAAGGAGATGTTTATCTTTCAAATGGTGTAACATAGTTGTATTTTTGAAAAATTTGAATTTTGACATTTATTTGGATTCAAATTTGCCACTCTTGAAATGCACCTGCTGTTGATGGAGTGCACACAGGTGGCACTGCTAGCGTCCCACCTAGCCCCAGAGGCTAGCCATATCTTCCTGATTAAAAACAACTAGTGTTGTCTAGCCATATCTTCTGATTAAAACAACTAGTGTTTGTCTAGCCATATCTTCTGATTAAAAACAACTTGTTGTCTAGCCGTATCTTCTGATTTTAAACAACTAGTGTTGTCTAGCCATATCTTCTGGATTAAAACAACTAGTGTTGTCTAGCCATATCTTCTGATTAAAACAACTAGTGTTATAGCCATATCTTCTGATTAAAACAATAGTGTTGTTCCAGCCATATCTTCTGATTAAAACAACTAGTGTTGTCTAGCCATATCTTCTGATTAAAACAACTAGTGTTGTCTCCAGTATCTTCTGATTAAAACAACTAGTGTTTGTCTACATATCTTCTGATTAAAACAACTAGTGTTGTCTAGCCATATCTTCTGATTAAAACAACTAGTGTTGTCTAGCCATATCTTCTGATTAAAACAACTAGTGTTGTCTAGCCATATCTTCTGATTAAAACAACTAGTAGTTGTCTAGCCATATCTTCTTCAATTAATGACACATTTTATTTGCCATATATTCTACTTAAAGCTACACATTATCACCCCGTTCCATTCACTAGTGCTCTTTTGTTTTGTTTTGGCTCCCATAGTAGTGTACTAGTGCACTACACCCTTACTAGTACACTACTTTTGACCAGGACCGATAGGGTGTAATAAACTGTCCAGGAATCGGGGTGGCATTTGGGCTGTGTGACCCATGTCTTATAACGGGTCTTATAAGCAGGGCGACCCTCTAGAATGACATGTAGAATTTATAGGATCTATCTGTATGTGGTGACCCTTCACCTTCTGGGCAAACGCTGATCCTTCTCTAGGCTCCCCCAGGTTTCGGGTGTGTCTCTGTTCCTACAGCCTTCATACTGGTCTCAGGATGACGTCCATGGCTGTGTGCCCTCTTCCTCCCTGCCCAGGCTTCCCAGTGCCACTCTGTCTACTGCTTCTATCCCAGGCTTGAGAGAGGACGTCGGGCTCCTGACAGTCTCTGCTGCTGCTGCCACACAGCAGGACTTATTCCTGGGTCTCACTTGGCCTCAGTGGGCCAGCTATATCCCTGGGTCTCACTGGGGGCAGCGGACCCCTCGTAGGTGGCTGGAAGGGTACCACCACAACTAGAATCTCTGTCCCTGCTCAATCGGGGTCAGCATCGTTGGAGTTATCACTGTCCCCATCCCTACTGAGGCCAGAGTCCCCGGAAATCTCCCGTGTCACTGCTCAGCCCTATGGGGGTCCCCATGTTGGAATTCCTGTTTAGCCTGGAGATCCTGTCCTTAGAAGAACACAGTCAGTGTTACTGGGAGAAATCCTTAATAATGATGATGATGAGAGGAGGGTGGGGTGTGGAGGATGAAAGGTGCCGTCCTGGCACTGTCGACTGTGTGTCCGTCGGGGCTCAGTCCACGCCACTGTCGTTGTCATTATCCTCCACTGTCACTGGCCAGGTAGTTCTATTGAGTAATCAGAGTCCCACGTAGACATCCCCACGGATAGCAGGGACTTCGGGCTCTCATCCACTGGAGAGCATCACACACCTGCAACACAATGTACAGTACATTATTATCACACACCTGCAACACAACCGTACAGTACATTATTATCACACACCTGCAACATCCAATGTACATGCATATATTATCACACACCTACACAAATGTACAGTACATTATCGCACACACCGCAACACAATGTGCATGGTATCATTATCACACACTCTGCCAACACAATGTACAGTAGCATTATCACATCTCGCAACAAAATGTACAGCACATTATCATTCACCTGCAACACAATATACAGTACATTATCATTTACCTGCAACACAATATACAGTACATTATCATCCACCTGCAACACAATATACGGTATTATCACACCTACAACACAATGTACAGCACATTATCGTTCACCTGCAACACCTAATATAGAGTACATTATCATGCACTGCAACACAATGTATAGCACGTTATTATTGTTACCTCAACACAAATATTGCAAGTACATTATCATGCACCTGCAACACAATATACAGTACATTGGTACTGCACCTGCAACTTTACAATATACAGTACATTATTATCACCCTACCTGTCAACACAATATACAGTACATTTATTATACTTGCAACACAATATACAGTACATTATGCCTGCAACACAAATGTACCAGTACATTATTATGCACCTGCAACACAATATAGTACATTATCATGTTACCGCAAACACAATATACAGTAGCATTATCATGCCTGCAACACAATATACAGTACATTATTACGAACCTGCAACACAATATACAGTACATTGATCATGCACCCGCAACTACAAAATACAGCATTATTATGCAATCTGAAAACAATATACGGTACATTATCACTTACACCTGCAACACAAATGTACTAGTACATTCTATTATCACACCTGCATACACAATGTCAGTACATGATCACACACCTGCAACACAATGTACAGTACATTATTATCACACATCCTGCTAACACAAATGTACGGTGCATTATCACACACCTGCAACACAATGTACAGTACATTATCACACTGCAACAAAATGTACACACATTATCATTCACCTGCAACACAATATAAGTACATTATCATTTACCTGCAACACATAATCTCACAGTACATTATCATTCACTGCAACACAATATAGTACATTATCACACACTACAACACAAATGTACAGCATTATCATTCACGCAACACAATATACAGTACATTATCATGCACCTGCAAACACAATGTACAGTACATTATTATTTAGCCTACAACACAATATGCAGTACATTATCATGCACCTGCAACACAACATATACATACATTAGTATGTGCACCTGCAACACAATATACAGTACATTATTATCACCTTTCCACCCAACACAATATACAGTACATTATTATGCACCTGCAACACGAATATACAGTACATTATGCACTGCAACACAATGTACACGTACATTAGTATGCACCTGCAACACAATATACAGTACATTATCATGCACCTGCAGTACACAATGTACAGTAGCATTATTATTTACCCGCAACACATATACAGTACATTATCATGCACCTGCTGCAACACAATATACAGTACATTAGTATGCACCTGCAACACAATATACAGTACACATTTATTATCACCTACCTGCAACACAATATACAGTACATTATTATGCACCTGCAACACAATATACAGTACATTATGCACCGCAACATAAATGTACAAGTACATTATTATGCACCTGCAACACAATATACAGTACATTATCATGCACCTGCAACACAATATACAGTACATTATCTGCACCTGCAACACAATATACAGTACATTATTGCACCTGCAACACAAATATACAGTACATTATCATAGGCACCTGCAACACAAAATACAGTACATTATTATGCACGAAAACTTACAATATACAGTGGCATTATCATGCACCTGCAACACAATATACAGTACATTATCATGCACCTGCAACACTTAATGTATCAGCATGTAGAAAAAACCTAAGTTCATAAGGGAGAAAAACACTTTTTAATTTGTTGAATGTAAGGGTTAAAAAATAAACTAGGCG
>NW_025547960.1:0-6707 GCF_905237065.1 Salmo salar | reverse complement strand
TCTACTACTCAATAGAGGTACTCTACTACTCTACTACTCAGAGGTACTCTAAAGTCTACTCAGAAGTACTCTACTACTGCAGTACTCTACTCAGAAGTACTCTACTACTCTACTACTCAGAGGTACTCCTCTCTACTACTCAGAGGTACCTCTACTCTACACTCAGAGGTACTCTACTACTCCCCATTTCACTACTCAGAGGTACTCTACTACTCAGAGGTACTCTACACTCTACTATTCTCAGAGGTACTCTACTCACTCAGAGTTACTCTACTACTCTACTACTCAGAGGTACTCTACTACCCTACAACTCAGAGTACTCTACTACTCAGAGGTACTCTACCTACTCTCTCTGCTTACTACTCAGAGGTACTCTACTACTCGTACTAAACTCAGAGGTACTCTACTACTCTACTCTCAGAGGTACTCTACTACTCTCACTCAGAGGTACTCTACTACTCAGAGGTACTCTACTACTCATACTCTACTACTCAGAGGTACTCTACTCTCTACTACTCAGAGGTACTCTACTACTCAGAGCTACTCTACTACTCAGAGGTACTCTACTACTCTACTACTCAGAGGTACTCTACTACTCTACTACTCAGGTACTCTACTACTCTACTACTCGGGTACTCTACTACTCAGAGGTACTCACTACTCTACTACTCAGAGGTACTCTACTACTCTAGCTACTCAGAGGTACTCTACTACTCTACTACTCAGAGGTACTCTACTACTCTACTACTCAGAGGTACTCTACTAGCTACTCTACTACTCAGAGGTACTCTACTACTCAGAGTACTCTACTACTCTACTGCTCAGAGGTACTCTACTACTCAGAGATACTCTACAGCTCAGTTACTCTACAACTCAGAGGTACTCTACTACTCAGGTTACTCTACTACTCAGAGGTACTCTACTACTCACTACTCAGAGGTACTCTACTACTCTCAGCTCAGGTACCCTACTACTCTACTACTCAGAGGTACTCTACTACTCTACTACTCAGAGGTACTCTACTCCTACTACTCAGAGGTACTCTACTACTCAGAGTTGCTCTACTACTATACTACTCAGAGGTACTCTACTACCCTCAGCTCAGAGGTACTCTACTACTCAGAGGTACTCTACTACTCCTCAGAGGCACTCTACTACTCTACTCAACTCTACTACTCAGAGGTACTCCACTACTCTACTACTCAGAGGTACTTACTACTCAGAGGTACTCTACTACTCAGAGGTACTCTCCACTACTCAGAGGTACTCTACTACTCTTCTACTCAGATACTCTACTACTCTACTACTCAGAGGTACTCTACTACTCCTCAGAGGTACTCTACTACTCTACTACTCAGAGGTACTCTACACTACTACTCAGAGGTACTCTCACTACTCTACTACCAGAGTTACTCTACTACTCTACTACTCAGAGGTACTCTACTACTCTCAGCTCAGAGGTACTCTACTACTCAGAGTATCTACTACTCAGAGGTACTCTACTACTCCTCTACTACTCAGAGGTACTCTACTCTCAGAGTACTCTACTACTCAGAGGTACTCTACTACTCTCTACTCAGAGTACTCTACTACTCAGGTACTCTACTACTCAGAGGTACTCTACTACTCAGATACTCTACTACTCTACTACTCAGAGGTACTCTACTACTCTACTACTCAGAGGTACTCTACTACTCTACTACTCAGAGGTACTCTACTACTCCAGAGGTACTCTACTACTCAGAGGTACTCTACTACCCCACTCAGAGTACTCTCACTACTCTACTACTCAGAGGTACTCTACTACTCTACTACTCAGAGGTACTCTACTACTCTACTACTCAGAGGTACTCTACTACTCTCCACTCAGAGGTACTCTACTACTCAGAGGTACTCTACTACTCAGAGGTACTCTACTACTCAGAGGTACTCTACTACTCTACTACTCAGAGGTACTCTACTACTCAGACTCTACTACTCAGAGGTACTCTACTACTCTCTACTCAGGGTACTCTACTACTCTACTACTCAGAGGTACTCTACTACTCTACTACTCAGAGGTACTCTACTACTCAGCTCTCAGAGGTACTCTACTACTCAGAGGTACTCTACTACTCTCACTACTCAGAGGTACTCTACTACTCTCTACTCAGAGGTACTCTACTACTCAGAGGTACTCTACTACTCTACTACTCAGAGGTACTCTACTACTCTCTACTCAGAGGTACTCTACTACTCGAGGTACTCTACTACTCTACTACTCAGAGGTACTCTACTACTCTCAGCTCAGAGGTACTCTACTACTCAAGTACTCTACTACTCAGAGGTACTCTACTACTCTACCACTCAGAGGTACTCTACTGCTCTACTACTCAGAGATACTCTACTACTCTACAGCTCAGAGGTACTCTACTACTCTACAGCTCAGAGGTACTCTACTACTCAGAGGTACTCTACTACTCTACTACTCAGAGGTACTCTAATACTCTACTACTCAGAGTTACTCTACTGCTCTACTACTTAGAGGTACTCTACTACTCAGAGGTACTAAACTACTCAGAGGTACTCTACTAATCTACTACTCAGAGGTACTCTACTACTCAGAGGTACTCTACTACTCAGAGGTACTCTACTACTCTTCTACTCAGAGGTACTCTACTACTCAGAGGTACTCTACTAATCTACTACTCAGAGGTACTCTACTACTCTACTACTCAGAGGTACTCTGCAACTCAGAGGTACTCTACTACTCTACTACTCAGAGGTACTCTACTACTCTACTACTCAGAGGTACTCTACTGCTCTACTACTCAGAGATACTCTACTACTCTACAGCTCAGAGTTACTCTACAGCTCAGAGTTACTCTACTACTCAGAGGTACTCTACTACTCTACTACTCAGAGGTAATCTACTACTCTACTACTCAGAGGTACTCTACTACTCTCAGCTCAGAGGTACCCTACTACTCTACTACTCAGAGGTACTCTACTACTCAGAGGTACTCTACTACTCTACTACTCAGAGGTACTCTACTACTCAGAGTTACTCTACTACTCTACTACTCAGAGGTACTCTACTACCCTCAGCTCAGAGGTACTCTACTACTCAGAGGTACTCTACTACTCAGAGGTACTCTACTACTCCAGAGGTACTCTACTACTCTACTACTCAGAGGTACTCTACTACTCAGAGGTACTCTACTACTCTACTACTCAGAGGTACTCTACTACTCTACTACTCAGAGGTACTCTACTACTCAGAGGTACTCTACTAATCTACTACTCAGGGTACTCTACTACTCTACTACTCAGAGGTACTCTGCAACTCAGAGGACTCACTACTTCTGGGTACTCTACTACTCTACTACTCAGAGGTACTCTACTACTCTACTACTCAGAGTACTCTACTACTCTACTACTCAGAGGTACTCTACAGCTCAGAGTTACTCTACTACTCAGAGGTACTCTACTACTCAGAGGTACTCTACTACTCTACTACTCAGAGATACTCTACAGCTCAGAGTTACTCTACAGCTCAGAGTTACTCTACTACTCAGAGTTACTCTACTACTCAGAGTTACTCTACTACTCAGAGGTACTCTACTACTCTCAGCTCAGAGGTACCCTACTACTCTACTACTCAGAGGTACTCTACTACTCTACTACTCAGAGGTACTCTACTACTCTACTACTCAGAGGTACTCTACTACTCAGAGTTGCTCTACTACTATACTACTCAGAGGTACTCTACTACCCTCAGCTCAGAGGTACTCTACTACTCAGAGGTACTCTACTACTCAGAGGTACTCTACTACTCTAGGGTACTCTACTACTCTACTACTCAGAGGTACTCTACTACTCTACTACTCAGAGGTACTCTACTACTCAGAGGGTACTCTACTACTCTACTACTCAGAGGTACTCTACTACTCAGAGGTACTCTACTACTCAGAGGTACTCTATTTCTCGGAGGTACTCTACTACTCTTCTACTCAGAGTTGCTCTACTACTCTACTACTCAGGGTCTCTACTACCTACAACTCAGAGGTACTCTACTACTCTACTACTCAGGGTACTCCTACTCTACTACTCAGAGGTACTCTACTACTCTACTACTCAGAGTTACTCTACTACTCTACTACTCAGAGGTACTCTACTACCCTCAGCTCAGAGGCTACTCTACTACTCAGAGTTCTCTACTACTCCTCTACTACTCAGAGGTACTCTACTACTCAGAGGTACTCTACTACTCAGAGGTACTCTACTACTCTACTACTCAGAGGTACTCTACTACTAGAGGTACTCTACTACTCAGAGGTACTCTACTACTCAGAGGTACTCTAGTACTCTACTACTCAGAGTTACTCTACTACTCTACTACTCAGAGGTACTCTACTCTCTCACTCAGAGGTACTCTACTACTCAGAGTACTCTACTACTCTACTACTCAGAGGTACTCTACTACTCTACTACTCAGAGGTACTCTCTACTCTACTACTCAGAGGTACTCTACTCTCTACTACTCAGAGGTACTCTACTACTCTACTACTCAGAGTTACTCTACTACTCTTCTCTACTACTTAGAGGTACTCAACTACTCAGGGTACTCAACTACTCAGAGAGGTACTCTACTACTCTACTACTCAGAGGTACTCTACTACTCAGAGACTCTACTACTCAGAGGTACTCTACTACTCAGAGGTACTCTACTACTCTACTACTCAGAGGTACTCTACTACTCTACTACTAGAGTACTCTACTACTCAGAGGTACTCTACTCTCTACACTCAGGGTACTCTACTACTCTACTACTCAACGTACTCTACTACTCAGAGGTACTCTACTCTCTACTACTCAGAGATAC
The DNA here is from genome assembly GCF_905237065.1 of Salmo salar. Taxonomy (NCBI): domain Eukaryota; kingdom Metazoa; phylum Chordata; class Actinopteri; order Salmoniformes; family Salmonidae; genus Salmo; species Salmo salar. The sequence goes on along the minus strand of NW_025547960.1, from coordinate 1,843 downwards.
TCTACTACTCTCCAGCTCAGAGTCCCTTACTCTACTATCAGAGTTACTCTACTACTCAGAGGTACTCTACTACTCTACTACTCAGGGTATTTACTCTACTACTCTACTACTCGGGTACTCTACTACGCTCAGAGGTACTCTATACTCGGCTCTACTACTCGGTCCTCTACTATCAGGGTACTCTACTACTCTACTACTCAGAGGTACTCTACTATCTCTTCTAGAGGTACTCTACTACTCTACAACTCAGAGGTACTCTACTCACTCTCCTACTCAGAGGTACTCTACTACTCAGAGACTCTACTACTCAGAGGGTACTCTACTACTCAGAGGTACTCTACTACTCAGAGGTACTCTACTACTCTACTACTCAGAGATACTCCGAGGTACTCTACTACTCTACTACTCAGAGTGGTACTCTACTACTCTACTACTCAGAGGTACTCTACTACTCTACTACTCAGAGGTACTCTACTACTCTACTACTCGGGTACTCTACTACCAGAGGTACCTACTACTCTACCAGAGCTCTACTACTCTACTACTCAGAGGCACTCTACTACTCTACACTCAGAGGTACTCTACTACTCTACTACTCAGAGGTACTCTACCAGTACTCTACTACTCAGAGGTACTCTACTACTCAGAGGTACTCTACTACTCTACTACTCAGAGATACTCTACTCTACAGCTCAGAGTTACTCTGCCAGCTCAGAGTTACTCTACTACTCAGAGGTACTCTACTACTCTACTACTCAGAGTACTCTACTTACTCTCACTCAGAGGTACCCTACTACTCTACTACTCAGAGGACTCTACTACTCTACTCTCGGGTTACTCTATACTCTACTACTCGAGCTCTCTACTACTCAGTTGCTCTTACTTATACTCAGGTACTCTCTCTACCCTCGCTCAGAGGTACTCTTACTCAGTCTCTCTTACTCACTCAAGGTACTCTACTATCTATACTCATTTTCTCTATACTCAGTCTCTCTCTCTACTACTCAGAGTACTCTCACTATAGATTACTCTACTACTCAGATTACTCTACTCTCTCAGAGGGTACTCTACTACTCTACTACTCAGATTCTTCTCCTCTCTATTGTGCTCTTCTCTTTCTCTACTCTACTACTCAGAGGTGCTCTTCTCTACTACTCAATGCTCTGCTGCTCAGAGGGTGCTCTACTGCTCTCGCTCTACCCTACTGCTCTACTACTCAGAGTTACTCTACTACTCAAAGAATTGCTCTACTGCTCTACTACTCAGCGGAGGTACTCTACTGCTCTCAGCTCAGAGGTATACTACTCAGTACTCTCTACTGCTCTCAGCTCCAGAGGTCTACTACTCTACTATGGTCTCTATAATCTCCGATTTCTACTATCGAGGTTACTCACTTTCCTCTCTACTCAGGTTACTTCTACTCAGAATACTCTACACTACTCGGTACTCTACTACTCAGAGGTACTCTACTCACTACTCAGAGGATTACTCTACTACTCTACTATCAGATATCTCAAGGTCTCTACTGCTCTACTACTCAGGAGTACTCTATCTTCACTACTAGAGTACTCTACTACTCTCAGCTCAGGTACCCTACTACTCTACTACTCAGAGGTACTCTACTACTCACTTCTACTCTACTACTCAGATACTCAATTTAGTACTCTCTACTCTACTACTCAGAGAATTGCTCTACTGCCCTCAGCTCAAGAGATACTCTACTACTCAGGAGAGGGTGCTCTACTACTCAGAGGTACTCACTACTCAGAAGTGCTCTAAAGGGTACTCTACTACTCAAAGGTACTTGCATAGAGGTATTGTCTCTCAGAGGTTACTCTCTCTC
>NW_025547959.1:0-53627 GCF_905237065.1 Salmo salar | reverse complement strand
GAACCAGAGAGGTGTAGTCCCTGTAGTCTGTATCATTATGAGTTATGGAACTAGAGAGGTGTAGTCCCTGTAGTCTGTATATTATGGGAGTTATGGAACTAGAGATGGTTGTAGTCTGTAATTATGGAGTTATGGAACTTCTGAGAGAGGTGTGGTCCGTAGTCTGTATCATTATGAGTTATGGAACTAGAGAGGCCTGTAGTCTGTATGATTATGAGTTATGGAACTAGAGAGGTGTGGTCCCTGTAGTCTGTATCATTATGAGTTTATGGAACTAGAGAGGTGTGGTCCCTGTAGACTGTATCATTATGAGTTATGGAACTAGAGAGAGGTGAGTCTGTAGTCTGTATCATTATGAGTTATGGAACTAGAGAGGTGTAGTCCCTGTAGTCTGTATCATTAAGGAGTTATGGAACTAGAGAGGTGTGGTCCCTGTAGTCTGTATCATTATGAGTTATGGAACTAGAGAGGTGTGGTCTGAGTCTGTATCATTATGAGTTATGGAACCAGAGAGTGTAGTCTGTATCATTATGAGTTATGGAACTAGAGAGGTGTGGTCCCACTGTAGTCTGTATCATTATGGAGTTATGGAACTAGAGAGGTGTAAGTCCCTCGTAGTCTGTATCATTACGAGTTATGGAACCAGAGAGGGTGTAGTCTGTATCATTGATGAGTTATGGAACTAGAGAGGTGTAGTCCCACTGTAGTCTGTATCATTATGAGTTATGGAACTAGAGAGGTGTAGTCCCTGTAGTCTGTATCATTATGAGTTATGGAACTAGAGAGGTGTGGTCCCTGTAGTCTGTATCATTATGAGTTATGGAACTAGAGAGGTGAGTCCGTAGTCTGTATCATTACGAGTTGTGGAACTAGAGAGGTGTAGTCTGTATCATTATGAGTTATGGAACTAGAGAGGGTCCTGTAGTCTGTATCATTATGAGTTATGGAACTAGAGAGGTGTAGTCCCTGTAGTCTGTATCATTATGAGTTATGGAACTAGAGAGGTGTGTGTAGTCTGTATCATTATGAGTTATGGAACTAGAGAGGTGTGGTCCCTGTAGTCTGTATCATTATGAGTTATGGAACTAGAGAGGTGTAGTCCTGAGTCTGTATCATTATGAGTTATGGAACTAGAGAGGTGTGGTCCCTGAGTCTGTATCATTATGAGTTATGGAACTAGAGAGGTGTAGTCTGTATCATTATGGAGTTATGGAACTAGAGAGGTGTGGTCCCTGTAGTCTGTATCATTATGAGTTGTGGAACTAGAGAGGTGTAGTCCCTGTAGTCTGTATCATTATGAGTTATGGAACTAGAGAGGTGTGGTCCCTGTAGTGTATCATTATGAGTTATGGAACTAGAGAGGTGTAGGTCTGTATCATTATGAGTTATGGAACTAGAGAGGTGTAGTCCCTGTAGTCTGTATCATTATGAGTTATGGAACTAGAGAGGTGTAGTCCCTGTAGTCTGTATCATTATGAGTTATGGAACTAGAGAGGTGTGGTCCCTGTAGTCTGTATCATTATGAGTTATGGAACTAGAGAGGTGTGGTCCCTGTAGTCTGTATCATTATGAGTTATGGAACTAGAGAGGTGTGGTCCCTGTAGTCTGTATCATTATGCGAGTTATGGAACTAGAGAGTGTGGTCCTGTAGTCTGTATCATTATGAGTTATGGAACTAGAGAGGTGTGGTCCCTGTAGTCTGTATCATTATGAGTTATGGAACTAGAGAGGTTGTAGTCTGTATCATTATGAGTTATGGAACTAGGAGAGGTGTGGTCCTGTAGTCTGTATCATTATGAGTTATGGAACTAGAGAGGTGTAGTCCCTGTAGTCTGTATCATTATGAGTTATGGAACTAGAGAGGTGTGGTCCCTGTAGTCTGTATCATTATGAGTTATGGAACTAGAGAGGTGTAGTCCTGTAGTCTGTATCATTATGAGTTATGGAACTAGAGAGGTGTGGTCCCTGTAGTCTGTATCATTATGAGTTATGGAACTAGAGAGGTGTGGTCCCTGTAGTCTGTATCATTATGAGTTATGGAACTAGAGAGGTGTAGTCCCTGTAGTCTGTATCATTATGAGTTATGGAACTAGAGAGGTGTGGTCCCTGTAGTCTGTATCATTATGAGTTATGGAACTAGAGAGGTGTAGTCCCTGTAGTCTGTATCATTATGAGTTATGGAACTAGAGAGGTGTGGTCCCTGTAGTCTGTATCATTATGAGTTATGGAACTAGAGAGGTGTGGTCCCTGTAGTCTGTATCATTATGAGTTATGGAACTAGAGAGGTGTGGTCCTGTAGTCTGATCATTATGAGTTATGGAACTAGAGAGGTGTAGTCCCTGTAGTCTGTATCATTATGAGTTATGGAACTAGAGAGGTGTGTCTGTAGTCTGTATCATTATGAGTTATGGAACTAGAGAGGTGGTCCCTGTGTCTGTATCATTATGAGTTATGGAACTAGAGAGGTGTAGTCTGTATCATTTGAGTTATGGAACTAGAGAGGTGTGGTCCCTGTAGTCTGTATCATTATGAGTTATGGAACTAGAGAGGTGTGGTCCCTGTAGTCTGTATCATTATGAGTTATGGAACTAGAGAGGTGGTAGTCTGTATCATTATGAGTTATGGAACTAGAGAGGTGTATGTCTGTATCATTATGAGTTATGGAACTAGAGAGGTGTGTCTGTAGTCTGTATCATTATGAGTTATGGAACTAGAGAGGGGTGTAGTCCCTGTAGTCTGTATCATTATGAGTTATGGAACTAGAGAGGTTTGTAGTCTGTATCATTATGAGTTATGGAACTAGAGAGGTGTGGTCCCTTAGTCTGTATCATTATGAGTTATGGAACTAGAGAGGTGTTAGTCTGTATCATTATGAGTTATGGAACTAGAGAGGTGTAGTCCCTGTAGTCTGTATCATTATGAGTTATGGAACTAGAGAGGTGTAGTCCCTGTAGTCTGTATCATTATGAGTTATGGAACTAGAGAGGTGTGGTCCCTGTAGTCTGTATCATTATGAGTTATGGAACTAGAGAGTGTGGTCCCTGTAGTCTGTATCATTATGAGTTATGGAACTAGAGAGGTGTAGTCCCTGTAGTCTGTATCATTATGAGTTATGGAACTAGAGAGGTGTGGTCCCTGTAGTCTGTATCATTATGAGTTATGGAACTAGAGAGGTGGTCCCTGTAGTCTGTATCATTATGAGTTATGGAACTAGAGAGGTGTAGTCCCTGTAGTCTGTATCATTATGAGTTATGGAACTAGAGAGGTGTGGTCCCTGTAGTCTGTATCATTATGAGTTATGGAACTAGAGAGGTGTGGTCCTGTAGTCTGTATCATTATGAGTTATGGAACTAGAGAGGTGTGGTCCCTGTAGTCTGTATCATTAGTGAGTTATGGAACTAGAGAGGTGTGTCCTGTAGTCTGTATCATTATGAGTTGTGGAACTAGAGAGGTGTGGTCCCTGTAGTCTGTATCATTATGAGTTATGGAACTAGAGAGGTGTGGTCCCTGTAGTCTGTATCATTATGAGTTATGGAACTAGAGAGGTGTAGTCCCTGTAGTCTGTATCATTATGAGTTATGGAACTAGAGAGGTGTAGTCTGTATCATTATGAGTTATGGAACTAGAGAGGTGTAGTCCCTGTAGTCTGTATCATTATGAGTTATGGAACTAGAGAGGTGTGTCTGTAGTCTGTATCATTATGAGTTATGGAACTAGAGAGGTGTAGTCCCTGTAGTCTGTATCATTAAGTGAGTTATGGAACTAGAGAGGTGTAGTCCCTGTAGTCTGTATCATTATGAGTTATGGAACTAGAGAGGTGTAGTCTGTATCATTATGAGTTATGGAACTAGAGAGGTGTGGTCCCTGTAGTCTGTATCATTATGAGTTATGGAACTAGAGAGGTGTGCCTGAGTCTGTATCATTATGAGTTATGGAACTAGAGAGGTGTGGTCCCTGTAGTCTGTATCATTATGAGTTATGGAACTAGAGAGGTGTAGTCCCTGTAGTCTGTATCATTATGAGTTATGGAACTAGAGAGGTGTGGTCCCTGTAGTCTGTATCATTATGAGTTATGGAACTAGAGAGGTGTGGTCCCTGTGTCTGTATCATTATGAGTTATGGAACTAGAGAGGTGTGTAGTCTGTATCATTATGAGTTATGGAACTAGAGAGGTGTAGTCCTGTAGTCTGTATCATTATGAGTTATGGAACTAGAGAGGTGTAGTCCTGTAGTCTGTATCATTATGAGTTATGGAACTGAGAGGTGTAGTCCCTGTAGTCTTTATCATTATGAGTTATGGAACTAGAGAGGTGTAGTCCCTGTAGTCTGTATCATTATGAGTTATGGAACTAGAGAGGTGTAGTCTGTATCATTATGAGTTATGGAACTAGAGAGGTGTAGTCTGTATCATTATGAGTTATGGAACTAGAGAGGTGTAGTCCCTGTAGTCTGTATCATTATGAGTTATGGAACTAGAGAGGTGTGGTCCCTGTAGTCTGTATCATTATGAGTTATGGAACTAGAGAGGTGTGGTCCTGTAGTCTGTATCATTATGAGTTATGGAACTAGAGAGGTGTTCCCTAGTCTGTATCATTATGAGTTATGGAACTAGAGAGGTGTGGTCCTTGTAGTCTGTATCATTATGAGTTATAGAACTAGAGAGGTGTGGTCCCTGTAGTCTGTATCATTATGAGTTATGGAACTAGAGAGGTGTAGTCCCTGTAGTCTGTATCATTATGAGTTATGGAACTAGAGAGGTGTAGTCGTAGTCTGTATCATTATGAGTTATGGAACTAGAGAGGTGTGGTCCCTGTAGTCTGTATCATTATGAGTTATGGAACTAGAGAGGTGTAGTCCCTGTAGTCTGTATCATTATGAGTTATGGAACTAGAGAGGTGTGGTCCCTGTAGTCTGTATCATTATGAGTTATGGAACTAGAGAGGTGTGGTCCCTGTGTCTGTATCATTATGAGTTATGGAACTAGAGAGTTGTGGTCCCTGTAGTCTGTATCATTATGAGTTATGGAACTAGAGAGGTGTGGTCTGTAGTCTGTATCATTATGAGTTGTGGAACTAGAGAGGTGTGGTCCCTGTAGTCTGTATCATTATGAGTTATGGAACTAGAGAGGTGTAGTCTTATGTATCATTATGAGTTATGGAACTAGAGAGGTGTGGTCCCTGTAGTCTGTATCATTATGAGTTATGGAACTAGAGAGGTGTGGTCCCTGTAGTCTGTATCATTATGAGTTATGGAACTAGAGAGGTGTGGTCCCTGTAGTCTGTATCATTATGAGTTATGGAACTAGAGAGGTGTTGTCTGTATCATTATGAGTTATGGAACTAGAGAGGTGTGGTCTGTATCATTATGAGTTATGGAACTAGAGAGGTGTGTCCCTGTAGTCTGTATCATTATGAGTTATGGAACTAGAGAGGTGTAGTCCCTGTAGTCTGTATCATTATGAGTTATGGAACTAGAGAGGTGTGGTCCCTGTAGTCTGTATCATTATGAGTTATGGAACTAGAGAGGTGTAGTCCCTGTAGTCTGTATCATTATGAGTTATGGAACTAGAGAGGTGTGGTCCCTGTAGTCTGTATCATTAAGGAGTTATGGAACTAGAGAGGTGTAGTCCTTGTATCATTATGAGTTATGGAACTAGAGAGGTGTGGTCCCTGTAGTCTGTATCATTATGAGTTATGGAACTAGAGAGGTGTAGTCCCTGTAGTCTGTATCATTATGAGTTATGGAACTAGAGAGGTGTGGTCCCTGTAGTCTGTATCATTATGAGTTATGGAACTAGAGAGGTGTGGTCCTTGTAGTCTGTATCATTATGAGTTATGGAACTAGAGAGTTGTAGTCCCTGTAGTCTGTATCATTATGAGTTATGGAACTAGAGAGGTGTAGTCCCTGTAGTCTGTATCATTATGAGTTATGGAACTAGAGAGGTGTAGTCCCTGTAGTCTGATCACTATGAGTTTTGGAACTAGAGAGGTGTAGTTTGTCTGTATCATTATGAGTTATGGAACTAGAGAGGTGTGGTCCCTGTACTCTGTATCATTATGAGTTATGGAACTAGAGAGGTGTAGTCTGTATCATTATGAGTTATGGAACTAGAGAGGTGTGTAGTCTGTATCATTATGAGTTATGGAACTAGAGAGGTGTGGTCCCTGTAGTCTGTATCATTGTGAGTTATGGAACTAGAGAGGTGTAGTCCCTGTAGTCTGTATCATTATGAGTTATGGAACTAGAGAGGTGTGGTCCCTTTAGTCTGTATCATTATGAGTTATGGAACTAGAGAGGTGTGGTCTGTATCATTATGAGTTATGGAACTAGAGAGGTGTAGTCCCTGTAGTCTGTATCATTATGAGTTATGGAACTAGAGAGGTGTAGTCTGTATCATTATGAGTTATGGAACTAGAGAGGTGTGGTCCCTGTAGCTGTATCATTATGAGTTATGGAACTAGAGAGGTGTAGTCCCTGTAGTCTGTATCATTATGAGTTATGGAACTAGAGAGGTGTGGTCCCTGAGTCTGTATCATTAATGAGTTATGGAACTAGAGAGGTGTGGTCCCTGTAGTCTGTATCATTATGAGTTATGGAACTAGAGAGGTGTGGTCCCTGTAGTCTGTATCATTATGAGTTATGGAACTAGAGAGGTGTGGTCCCTGTAGTCTGTATCATTATGAGTTATGGAACTAGAGAGGTGTAGTCCCTGTAGTCTGTATCATTATGAGTTATGGAACTAGAGAGGTGTGGTCCCTGTAGTCTGTATCATTATGAGTTATTGAACTAGAGAGGTGTGGTCCCTGTAGTCTGTATCATTATGAGTTATGGAACTAGAGAGGTGTGGTCCCTGTAGTCTGTATCATTATGAGTTATGGAACTAGAGAGGTGTGGTCCCTGTAGCTGTATCATTATGAGTTGTGGAACTAGAGAGGTGTAGTCTGTATCATTATGAGTTATGGAACTAGAGGGTGTAGTCTGTATCATTATGAGTTATGGAACTAGAGAGGTGTTTCTGTATCATTATGAGTTCTGGAACTAGAGAGGTGTAGTCCCTGTAGTCTGTATCATTATGAGTTATGGAAATAGAGAGGTCGTAGTCTGTATCATTATGAGTTATGGAACTAGAGAGGTGTGTCTGTAGTCTGTATCATTATGAGTTATGGAACTAGAGAGGTGTAGTCTGTATCATTATGAGTTATAGAACTAGAGAGGTGTAGTCCCTGTAGTCTGTATCATTATGAGTTATGGAACTAGAGAGGTGTGGTCCCTGTAGTCTGTATCATTATGAGTTATGGAACTAGAGAGGTTGTAGTCCCTGTAGTCTGTATCATTATGAGTTATGGAACTAGAGAGGTGTAGTCCCTGTAGTCTGTATCATTATGAGTTATGGAACTAGAGAGGTGTAGTCCCTGTAGTCTGTATCATTATGAGTTATGGAACTAGAGAGGTGTAGTCCCTGTAGTCTGTATCATTATGAGTTATGGAACTAGAGAGGTGTGGTCCCTGTAGTCTGTATCATTATGAGTTATGGAACTAGAGAGGTGTGGTCCCTGTAGTCTGTATCATTATGAGTTATGGAACTAGAGAGGTGTGGTCCCTGTAGTCTGTATCATTATGAGTTATGGAACTAGAGAGGTGTGGTCCCTGTAGTCTGTATCATTATGAGTTATGGAACTAGAGAGTGTCCGTATTCTGTATCATTATGAGTTCTGGAACTAGAGAGGTGTGGTCCCTGTAGTCTGTATCATTATGAGTTATGGAACTAGAGAGGTGTAGTCTGTATCATTATGAGTTATGGAACTAGAGAGGTGTAGTCCTTGTATCATTATGAGTTATGGAACTAGAGAGGTCCTGTAGTCTGTATCATTATGAGTTATGGAACTAGAGAGGTGTAGTCCCTGTAGTCTGTATCATTATGAGTTATGGAACTAGAGAGGTGTGGTCCCTGTAGTCTGTATCATTATGAGTTATGGAACTAGAGAGGTGTAGTCCCTGTAGTCTGTATCATTATGAGTTATGGAACTAGAGAGGTGTAGTCCCTGTAGTCTGTATCATTATGAGTTATGGAACTAGAGAGGTGTGTCCCTGTAGTCTGTATCATTATGAGTTATGGAACTAGAGAGGTGTAGTCCCTGTAGTCTGTATCATTATGAGTTATGGAACTAGAGAGTGTGTAGTCCCTGTAGTCTGTATCATTATGAGTTATGGAACTAGAGAGGTGTGGTCCCTGTAGTCTGTATCATTATGAGTTATGGAACTAGAGAGGTGTGGTCCCTGTAGTCTGTATCATTATGAGTTATGGAACTAGAGAGGTGTAGTCCCTGTAGTCTGTATCATTATGAGTTATGGAACTAGAGAGGTGTGGTCCCTGTAGTCTGTATCATTATGAGTTATGGAACTAGAGAGGTGTAGTCCCTGTAGTCTGTATCATTATGAGTTATGGAACTAGAGAGGTGTGGTCCCTGTAGTCTGTATCATTATGAGTTATGGAACTAGAGAGGTGTGGTCCCTGTAGTCTGTATCATTATGAGTTATGGAACTAGAGAGGTGTGGTCCCTGTAGACTGTATCATTATGAGTTATGGAACTAGAGAGGTGTGGTCCCTGTAGTCTGTATCATTACGAGTTATGGAACTAGAGAGGTGTAGTCCCTGTAGTCTGTATCATTATGAGTTATGGAACTAGAGAGGTGTGGTCCCTGTAGTCTGTATCATTATGAGTTATGGAACTAGAGAGGTGTGGTCCCTGTAGTCTGTATCATTACGAGTTATGGAACTAGAGAGGTGTAGTCCCTGTAGTCTGTATCATTATGAGTTATGGAACTAGAGAGGTGTGGTCCCTGTAGTCTGTATCATTATGAGTTATGGAACTAGAGAGGTGTAGTCCCTGTAGTCTGTATCATTATGAGTTATGGAACTAGAGAGGTGTGGTCCTGTAGTCTGTATCATTATGAGTTATGGAACTAGAGAGGTGTAGTCCCTGTAGTCTGTATCATTATGAGTTATGGAACTAGAGAGGTGTAGTCCCTGTAGTCTGTATCATTATGAGTTATGGAACTAGAGAGGTGTGGTCCCTGTAGTCTGTATCATGATGAGTTATGGAACTAGAGAGGTGTGGTCCCTGTAGTCTGTATCATTATGAGTTATGGAACTAGAGAGGTGTGGTCCTGTAGTCTGTATCATTATGAGTTATGGAACTAGAGAGGTGTAGTCTGTATCATTATGAGTTATGGAACTAGAGAGGTGTGGTCCTTGTAGTCTGTATCATTATGAGTTATGGAACTAGAGAGGTGTAGTCCCTGTAGTCTGTATCATTATGAGTTATGGAACTAGAGAGGTGTAGTCCCTGTAGTCTGTATCATTATGAGTTATGGAACTAGAGAGGTGTGGTCCCTGTAGTCTGTATCATTATGAGTTATGGAACTAGAGAGGTGTAGTCCCTGTGGTCTGTATCATGATGAGTTATGGAACTAGAGAGGTGTAGTCCTGTAGTCTGTATCATTATGAGTTATGGAACTAGAGAGGTGTAGTCCCTGTAGTCTGTATCATTATGAGTTATGGAACTAGAGAGGTGTAGTCCCTGTAGTCTGTATCATTATGAGTTATGGAACTAGAGAGGTGTGGTCCCTGTAGTCTGTATCATTATGAGTTATGGAACTAGAGAGGTGTAGTCCCTGTAGTCTGTATCATTATGAGTTATGGAACTAGAGAGGTGTGGTCAGTCTGTATCATTATGAGTTATGGAACTAGAGAGGTGTGGTCCCTGTAGTCTGTATCATTATGAGTTATGGAACTAGAGAGGTGTGGTCCCTGTAGTCTGTATCATTATGAGTTATGGAACTAGAGAGGTGTGGTCCCTGTAGTCTGTATCATCATGAGTTATGGAACTAGAGAGGTGTGGTCCCTGTAGTCTGTATCATTATGAGTTATGGAACTAGAGAGGTGTGGTCCCTGTAGTCTGTATCATTATGAGTTATGGAACTAGAGAGGTGTGGTCCCTGTAGTCTGTATCATTATGAGTTATGGAACTAGAGAGGTGTGTCGTAGTCTGTATCATTATGAGTTATGGAACTAGAGAGGTGTAGTCCCTGTAGTCTGTATCATTATGAGTTATGGAACTAGAGAGGTGTAGTCCCTGTAGTCTGTATCATTATGAGTTATGGAACTAGAGAGGTGTAGTCCCTGTAGTCTGTATCATTATGAGTTATGGAACTAGAGAGGTGTGGTCCCTGTAGTCTGTATCATTATGAGTTATGGAACTAGAGAGGTGTGGTCCCTGTAGTCTGTATCATTATGAGTTATGGAACTAGAGAGGTGTGGTCCCTGTAGTCTGTATCATTATGAGTTATGGAACTAGAGAGGTGTGGTCCCTGTAGTCTGTATCATTATGAGTTATGGAACTAGAGAGGTGTGGTCCCTGTAGTCTGTATCATTATGAGTTATGGAACTAGAGAGGTGTGGTCCCTGTAGTCTGTATCATTATGAGTTATGGAACTAGAGAGGTGTGGTCCCTGTAGTCTGTATCATTATGAGTTATGGAACTAGAGAGGTGTGGTCCCTGTAGTCTGTATCATTATGAGTTATGGAACTAGAGAGGTGTGGTCCCTGTAGTCTGTATCATTATGAGTTATGGAACTAGAGAGGTGTGGTCCCTGTAGTCTGTATCATTATGAGTTATGGAACTAGAGAGGTGTGGTCCCTGTAGTCTGTATCATTGTGAGTTATGGAACTAGAGAGGTGTAGTCCCTGTAGTCTGTATCATTATGAGTTATGGAACTAGAGAGGTGTAGTCCCTGTAGTGTGTATCATTATGAGTTATGGAACTAGAGAGGTGTAGTCTGTATCATTATGAGTTATGGAACTAGAGAGGTGTAGTCTGTAGTCTTATCATTATGAGTTATGGAACTAGAGAGGTGTGGTCCCTGTAGTCTGTATCATTATGAGTTATGGAACTAGAGAGGTGTAGTCCCTGTAGTCTGTATCATTATGAGTTATGGAACTAGAGAGGTGTAGTCCCTGTAGTCTGTATCATTATGAGTTATGGAACTAGAGAGGTGTGGTCCCTGTAGTCTGTATCATTATGAGTTATGGAACTAGAGAGGTGTAGTCCCTGTAGTCTGTATCATTATGAGTTATGGAACTAGAGAGGTGTGGTCCCTGTAGTCTGTATCATTATGAGTTATGGAACTAGAGAGGTGTAGTCCCTGTAGTCTGTATCATTATGAGTTATGGAACTAGAGAGGTGTGGTCCCTGTAGTCTGTATCATTATGAGTTATGGAACTAGAGAGGTGTGGTCCCTGTAGTCTGTATCATTATGAGTTATGGAACTAGAGAGGTGTGGTCCCTGTAGTCTGTATCATTATGAGTTATGGAACTAGAGAGGTGTGGTCCCTGTAGTCTGTATCATTATGAGTTATGGAACTAGAGAGGTGTAGTCCCTGTAGTCTGTATCATTATGAGTTATGGAACTAGAGAGGTGTAGTCCCTGTAGTCTGTATCATTATGAGTTATGGAACTAGAGAGGTGTAGTCCCTGTAGTCTGTATCATTATGAGTTATGGAACTAGAGAGGTGTGGTCCCTGTAGTCTGTATCATTATGAGTTATGGAACTAGAGAGGTGTGGTCCCTGTAGTCTGTATCATTATGAGTTATGGAACTAGAGAGGTGTAGTCCCTGTAGTCTGTATCATTATGAGTTATGGAACTAGAGAGGTGTGGTCCCTGTAGTCTGTATCATTATGAGTTATGGAACTAGAGAGGTGTGGTCCCTGTAGTCTGTATCATTATGAGTTATGGAACTAGAGAGTTGTAGTCCCTGTAGTCTGTATCATTATGAGTTATGGAACTAGAGAGGTGTAGTCCCTGTAGTCTGTATCATTATGAGTTATGGAACTAGAGAGGTGTGGTCCCTGTAGTCTGTATCATTATGAGTTATGGAACTAGAGAGGTGTAGTCCCTGTAGTCTGTATCATTATGAGTTATGGAACTAGAGAGGTGTGGTCCTTGTAGTCTGTATCATTATGAGTTATGGAACTAGAGAGGTGTAGTCCTTGTAGTCTGTATCATTATGAGTTATGGAACTAGAGAGGTGTAGTCCCTGTAGTCTGTATCATTATGAGTTATGGAACTAGAGAGGTGTGGTCCCTGTAGTCTGTATCATGATGAGTTATGGAACTAGACAGGTGTGGTCCCTGTAGTCTGTATCATTATGAGTTATGGAACTAGAGAGGTGTGGTCCCTGTAGTCTGTATCATTATGAGTTATGGAACTAGAGAGGTGTGGTCTAGTCTGTATCATTATGAGTTATGGAACTAGACAGGTGTGGTCCCTGTAGTCTGTATCATTATGAGTTATGGAACTAGAGAGGTGTAGTCCCTGTAGTCTGTATCATTATGAGTTATAGAACTAGAGAGGTGTGGTCCCTGTAGTCTGTATCATTATGAGTTATGGAACTAGAGAGGTGTGGTCCCTGTAGTCTGTATCATTATGAGTTATGGAACTAGAGAGGTGTGGTCCCTGTAGTCTGTATCATTATGAGTTATGGAACTAGAGAGGTGTGGTCCCTGTAGTCTGTATCATTATGAGTTATGGAACTAGAGAGGTGTGGTCCCTGTAGTCTGTATCATTATGAGTTATGGAACTAGAGAGGTGTGGTCCCTGTAGTCTGTATCATTATGAGTTATGGAACTAGAGAGGTGTGGTCCCTGTAGTCTGTATCATTATGAGTTATGGAACTAGAGAGGTGTGGTCCCTGTAGTCTGTATCATTATGAGTTATGGAACTAGAGAGGTGTAGTCCCTGTAGTCTGTATCATTATGAGTTATGGAACTAGAGAGGTGTAGTCTGTATCATTATGAGTTATGGAACTAGAGAGGTGTAGTCTGTATCATTATGAGTTATGGAACTAGAGAGGTGTGGTCCCTGTAGTCTGTATCATTATGAGTTATGGAACTAGAGAGGTGTAGTCCCTGTAGTCTGTATCATTATGAGTTATGGAACTAGAGAGGTGTGGTCCCTGTAGTCTGTATCATTATGAGTTATGGAACTAGAGAGGTGTGGTCCCTGTAGTCTGTATCATCATGAGTTATGGAACTAGAGAGGTGTAGTCCCTGTAGTCTGTATCATCATGAGTTATGGAACTAGAGAGGTGTAGTCCCTGTAATCTGTATCATTATGAGTTATGGAACTAGAGAGGTGTAGTCCCTGTAGTCTGTATCATTATGAGTTATGGAACTAGAGAGGTGTAGTCCCTGTAGTCTGTATCATTATGAGTTATGGAACTAGAGAGGTGTAGTCCCTGTAGTCTGTATCATTATGAGTTATGGAACTAGAGAGGTGTGGTCCCTGTAGTCTGTATCATTATGAGTTATGGAACTAGAGAGGTGTGGTCCCTGTAGTCTGTATCATTATGAGTTATGGAACTAGAGAGGTGTAGTCCCTGTAGTCTGTATCATTATGAGTTATGGAACTAGAGAGGTGTGGTCCCTGTAGTCTGTATCATTATGAGTTATGGAACTAGAGAGGTGTGGTCCCTGTAGTCTGTATCATTATGAGTTATGGAACTAGAGAGGTGTGGTCCCTGTAGTCTGTATCATTATGAGTTATGGAACTAGAGAGGTGTGGTCCCTGTAGTCTGTATCATTATGAGTTATGGAACTAGAGAGGTGTAGTCCCTGTAGTCTGTATCATTATGAGTTATGGAACTAGAGAGGTGTAGTCCCTGTAGTCTGTATCATTATGAGTTATGGAACTAGAGAGGTGTAGTCCCTGTAGTCTGTATCATTATGAGTTATGGAACTAGAGAGGTGTGGTCCCTGTAGTCTGTATCATTATGAGTTATGGAACTAGAGAGGTGTAGTCCCTGTAGTCTGTATCATTATGAGTTATGGAACTAGAGAGGTGTGGTCCCTGTAGTCTGTATCATTATGAGTTATGGAACTAGAGAGGTGTAGTCCCTGTAGTCTGTATCATTATGAGTTATGGAACTAGAGAGGTGTGGTCCCTGTAGTCTGTATCATTATGAGTTATGGAACTAGAGAGTTGTGGTCCCTGTAGTCTGTATCATTATGAGTTATGGAACTAGAGAGGTGTGGTCCCTGTAGTCTGTATCATTATGAGTTATGGAACTAGAGAGGTGTGGTCCCTGTAGTCTGTATCATTATGAGTTATGGAACTAGAGAGGTGTAGTCCCTGTAGTCTGTATCATTATGAGTTATGGAACTAGAGAGGTGTGGTCCCTGTAGTCTGTATCATTATGAGTTATGGAACTAGAGAGGTGTAGTCCCTGTAGTCTGTATCATTATGAGTTATGGAACTAGAGAGGTGTAGTCCCTGTAGTCTGTATCATTATGAGTTATGGAACTAGAGAGGTGTGGTCCCTGTAGTCTGTATCATTATGAGTTATGGAACTAGAGAGGTGTAGTCTGTATCATTATGAGTTATGGAACTAGAGAGGTGTGGTCCCTGTAGTCTGTATCATTATGAGTTATGGAACTAGAGAGGTGTAGTCCCTTTAGTCTGTATCATTATGAGTTATGGAACTAGAGAGGTGTGGTCTGTATCATTATGAGTTATGGAACTAGAGAGGTGTAGTCCCTGTAGTCTGTATCATTATGAGTTATGGAACTAGAGAGGTGTGTAGTCTGTATCATTATGAGTTATGGAACTAGAGAGGTGTGGTCCCTGTAGTCTGTATCATTATGAGTTATGGAACTAGAGAGGTGTAGTCCCTTTAGTCTGTATCATTATGAGTTATGGAACTAGAGAGGTGTGGTCTGTATCATTATGAGTTATGGAACTAGAGAGGTGTAGTCTGTATCATTATGAGTTCTGGAACTAGAGAGGTGTAGTCCCTGTAGTCTGTATCATTATGAGTTATGGAACTAGAGAGGTGTAGTCCCTGTAGTCTGTATCATTATGAGTTATGGAACTAGAGAGGTGTAGTCTGTATCATTATGAGTTATGGAACTAGAGAGGTGTTGTCCTTGTAGTCTGTATCATTATGAGTTATGGAACTAGAGAGGTGTAGTCTGTATCATTATGAGTTATGGAACTAGAGAGGTGTAGTCCCTGTAGTCTGTATCATTATGAGTTATGGAACTAGAGAGGTGTGGTCCCTGTAGTCTGTATCATTATGAGTTATGGAACTAGAGAGGTGTAGTCCCCTTAGTCTGTATCATCATGAGTTATGGAACTAGAGAGGTGTGGTCCCTGTAGTCTGTATCATTATGAGTTATGGAACTAGAGAGGTGTAGTCCCTGTAGTCTGTATCATTATGAGTTATGGAACTAGAGAGGTGTAGTCCCTGTAGTCTGTATCATTATGAGTTATGGAACTAGAGAGGTGTAGTCCCTGTAGTCTGTATCATTATGAGTTATGGAACTAGAGAGGTGTAGTCCCTGTAGTCTGTATCATTATGAGTTATGGAACTAGAGAGGTGTAGTCTGTATCATTATGAGTTATGGAACTAGAGAGGTGTGATCCCTGTAGTCTGTATCATTATGAGTTATGGAACTAGAGAGGTGTAGTCCCTGTAGTCTGTATCATTATGAGTTATGGAACTAGAGAGGTGTAGTCCCTGTAGTCTGTATCATTATGAGTTATGGAACTAGAGAGGTGTAGTCCCTGTAGTCTGTATCATTATGAGTTATGGAACTAGAGAGGTGTGGTCCCTGTAGTCTGTATCATTATGAGTTATGGAACTAGAGAGGTGTAGTCTGTAGTCTTATTATGAGTTCTGGAACTAGAGAGGTGTGGTCCCTGTAGTCTGTATCATTATGAGTTATGGAACTAGAGAGGTGTAGTCCCTGTAGTCTGTATCATCATGAGTTATGGAACTAGAGAGGTGTGGTCCCTGTAGTCTGTTTCATTATGAGTTATGGAACTAGAGAGGTGTAGTCCCTGTAGTCTGTATCATTATGAGTTATGGAACTAGAGAGGTGTAGTCCCTGTAGTCTGTATCATTATGAGTTATGGAACTAGAGAGGTGTAGTCCCTGTAGTCTGTATCATTATGAGTTATGGAACTAGAGAGGTGTAGTCCCTTTTGTCTGTATCATTATGAGTTATGGAACTAGAGAGGTGTAGTCCTGTAGTCTGTCATTATGAGTTATGGAACTAGAGAGGTGTGGTCCCTGTAGTCTGTATCATTATGAGTTATGGAACTAGAGAGGTGTAGTCCCTGTAGTCTGTATCATTATGAGTTATGGAACTAGAGAGGTGTGGTCCCTGTAGTCTGTATCATCATGAGTTATGGAACTAGAGAGGTGTGGTCCCTGTAGTCTGTATCATTATGAGTTATGGAACTAGAGAGGTGTGGTCCCTGTAGTCTGTATCATTATGAGTTATGGAACTAGAGAGGTGTGGTCCCTGTAGTCTGTATCATCATGAGTTATGGAACTAGAGAGGTGTGGTCCCTGTAGTCTGTATCATTATGAGTTATGGAACTAGAGAGGTGTGGTCCCTGTAGTCTGTATCATTATGAGTTATGGAACTAGAGAGGTGTGGTCCCTGTAGTCTGTATCATTATGAGTTATGGAACTAGAGAGGTGTGGTCCCTGTAGTCTGTATCATTATGAGTTATGGAACTAGAGAGGTGTGGTCCCTGTAGTCTGTATCATTATGAGTTATGGAACTAGAGAGGTGTGGTCCCTGTAGTCTGTATCATTATGAGTTATGGAACTAGAGAGGTGTGGTCCCTGTAGTCTGTATCATTATGAGTTATGGAACTAGAGAGGTGTGGTCCCTGTAGTCTGTATCATTATGAGTTATGGAACTAGAGAGGTGTAGTCCCTGTAGTCTGTATCATTATGAGTTATGGAACTAGAGAGGTGTAGTCCCTGTAGTGTGTATCATTATGAGTTATGGAACTAGAGAGGTTTCTGTAGTCTGTATCATTATGAGTTATGGAACTAGAGAGGTGTAGTCTCTGTATCATTATGAGTTATGGAACTAGAGAGGTGTGGTCCCTGTAGTCTGTATCATTATGAGTTATGAAACTAGAGAGGTGTGTAGTCTGTATCATTATGAGTTATGGAACTAGAGAGGTGTAGTCCCTGTAGTCTGTATCATTATGAGTTATGGAACTAGAGAGGTGTGGTCCCTGTAGTCTGTATCATTATGAGTTATGGAACTAGAGAGGTGTAGTCCCTGTAGTCTGTATCATTATGAGTTATGGAACTAGAGAGGTGTGGTCCCTGTAGTCTGTATCATTATGAGTTATGGAACTAGAGAGTCTGTAGTCTGTATCATTATGAGTTATGGAACTAGAGAGGTGTCCGTAGTCTGTATCATTATGAGTTATGGAACTAGAGAGGTGTGGTCCCTGTAGTCTGTATCATTGTGAGTTATGGAACTAGAGAGGTGTGGTCCCTGTAGTCTGTATCATTATGAGTTATGGAACTAGAGAGGTGTGGTCCCTGTAGTCTGTATCATTATGAGTTATGGAACTAGAGAGGTGTGGTCCCTGTAGTCTGTATCATTATGAGTTATGGAACTAGAGAGGTGTGGTCCCTGTAGTCTGTATCATTATGAGTTATGGAACTAGAGAGGTGTAGTCCCTGTAGTCTGTATCATTATGAGTTATGGAACTAGAGAGGTGTGTCCTAGTCTGTATCATTATGAGTTATGGAACTAGAGAGGTGTAGTCCCTGTAGTCTGTATCATTATGAGTTATGGAACTAGAGAGGTGTGGTCCCTGTAGTCTGTATCATTATGAGTTATGGAACTAGAGAGGTGTAGTCCCTGTAGTCTGTATCATTATGAGTTATGGAACTAGAGAGGTGTGGTCCCTGTAGTCTGTATCATTATGAGTTATGGAACTAGAGAGTTGTGGTCCCTGTAGTCTGTATCATTATGAGTTATGGAACTAGAGAGGTGTGGTCCCTGTAGTCTGTATCATTATGAGTTATGGAACTAGAGAGGTGTGGTCCCTGTAGTGTGTATCATTATGAGTTATGGAACTAGAGAGGTGTAGTCCCTGTAGTCTGTATCATTATGAGTTATGGAACTAGAGAGGTGTAGTCCCTGTAGTCTGTATCATTATGAGTTATGGAACTAGAGAGGTGTAGTCCCTGTAGTCTGTATCATTATGAGTTATGGAACTAGAGAGGTGTAGTCCCTGTAGTCTGTATCATTATGAGTTATGGAACTAGAGAGGTGTGGTCCCTGTAGTCTGTATCATTATGTGTTATGGAACTAGAGAGGTGTAGTCTGTATCATTATGAGTTATGGAACTAGAGAGGTGTGGTCCCTGTAGTCTGTATCATTATGAGTTATGGAACTAGAGAGGTGTAGTCCCTTTAGTCTGTATCATTATGAGTTATGGAACTAGAGAGGTGTGGTCTGTATCATTATGAGTTATGGAACTAGAGAGGTGTAGTCCCTGTAGTCTGTATCATTATGAGTTATGGAACTAGAGAGGTGTAGTCTATATTCATTGTGAGTTATGGAACTAGAGAGTTGTGGTCCCTGTAGTCTGTATCATTATGAGTTATGGAACTAGAGAGGTGTGGTCCCTTTAGTCTGTATCATTATGAGTTATGGAACTAGAGAGGTGTGGTCTGTATCATTATGAGTTATGGAACTAGAGAGGTGTAGTCTGTATCATTATGAGTTCTGGAACTAGAGAGGTGTAGTCCCTGTAGTCTGTATCATTATGAGTTATGGAACTAGAGAGGTGTAGTCCCTGTAGTCTGTATCATTATGAGTTATGGAACTAGAGAGGTGTAGTCTGTATCATTATGAGTTATGGAACTAGAGAGGTGTTGTCCTTGTAGTCTGTATCATTATGAGTTATGGAACTAGAGAGGTGTAGTCTGTATCATTATGAGTTATGGAACTAGAGAGGTGTAGTCCCTGTAGTCTGTATCATTATGAGTTATGGAACTAGAGAGGTGTGGTCCCTGTAGTCTGTATCATTATGAGTTATGGAACTAGAGAGGTGTAGTCCCTGTAGTCTGTATCATCATGAGTTATGGAACTAGAGAGGTGTGGTCCCTG
This sequence comes from Salmo salar, assembly GCF_905237065.1. Lineage (NCBI taxonomy): Eukaryota > Metazoa > Chordata > Actinopteri > Salmoniformes > Salmonidae > Salmo > Salmo salar. The sequence continues at coordinate 34,628 of NW_025547959.1, read as the reverse complement.
TAGTCTGTATCATTATGAGTTATGGAACTAGAGAGGTGTAGTCCCTGTAGTCTGTATCATTATGAGTTATGGAACTAGAGAGGTGTAGTCCCTGTAGTCTGTATCATTATGAGTTATGGAACTAGAGAGGTGTGGTCCCTGTAGTCTGTATCATTATGAGTTATGGAACTAGAGAGGTGTAGTCCCTGTAGTCTGTATCATTATGAGTTATGGAACTAGAGAGGTGTAGTCCTGTATCATTATGAGTTATGGAACTAGAGAGGTGTGATCCCTGTAGTCTGTATCATTATGAGTTATGGAACTAGAGAGGTGTAGTCCCTGTAGTCTGTATCATTATGAGTTATGGAACTAGAGAGGTGTAGTCCCTGTAGTCTGTATCATTATGAGTTATGGAACTAGAGAGGTGTAGTCCCTGTAGTCTGTATCATTATGAGTTATGGAACTAGAGAGGTGTGGTCCCTGTAGTCTGTATCATTATGAGTTATGGAACTAGAGAGGTGTAATCTGTATCATTATGAGTTCTGGAACTAGAGAGGTGTGGTCCCTGTAGTCTGTATCATTATGAGTTATGGAACTAGAGAGGTGTAGTCCCTGTAGTCTGTATCATCATGAGTTATGGAACTAGAGAGGTGTGGTCCCTGTAGTCTGTTTCATTATGAGTTATGGAACTAGAGAGGTGTAGTCCCTGTAGTCTGTATCATTATGAGTTATGGAACTAGAGAGGTGTAGTCCCTGTAGTCTGTATCATTATGAGTTATGGAACTAGAGAGGTGTAGTCCCTGTAGTCTGTATCATTATGAGTTATGGAACTAGAGAGGTGTAGTCCTTTTTGTCTGTATCATTATGAGTTATGGAACTAGAGAGGTGTAGTCTGTATCATTATGAGTTATGGAACTAGAGAGGTGTGGTCCCTGTAGTCTGTATCATTATGAGTTATGGAACTAGAGAGGTGTAGTCCCTGTAGTCTGTATCATTATGAGTTATGGAACTAGAGAGGTGTGGTCCCTGTAGTCTGTATCATCATGAGTTATGGAACTAGAGAGATGTGGTCCCTGTAGTCTGTATCATTATGAGTTATGGAACTAGAGAGGTGTGGTCCCTGTAGTCTGTATCATTATGAGTTATGGAACTAGAGAGGTGTGGTCCCTGTAGTCTGTATCATCATGAGTTATGGAACTAGAGAGGTGTGGTCCCTGTAGTCTGTATCATTATGAGTTATGGAACTAGAGAGGTGTGGTCCCTGTAGTCTGTATCATTATGAGTTATGGAACTAGAGAGGTGTGGTCCCTGTAGTCTGTATCATTATGAGTTATGGAACTAGAGAGGTGTGGTCCCTGTAGTCTGTATCATTATGAGTTATGGAACTAGAGAGGTGTGGTCCCTGTAGTCTGTATCATTATGAGTTATGGAACTAGAGAGGTGTGGTCCCTGTAGTCTGTATCATTATGAGTTATGGAACTAGAGAGGTGTGGTCCCTGTAGTCTGTATCATTATGAGTTATGGAACTAGAGAGGTGTGGTCCCTGTAGTCTGTATCATTATGAGTTATGGAACTAGAGAGGTGTAGTCCCTGTAGTCTGTATCATTATGAGTTATGGAACTAGAGAGGTGTAGTCCCTGTAGTGTGTATCATTATGAGTTATGGAACTAGAGAGGTGTAGTCTGTATCATTATGAGTTATGGAACTAGAGAGGTGTAGTCTGTATCATTATGAGTTATGGAACTAGAGAGGTGTGGTCCCTGTAGTCTGTATCATTATGAGTTATGAAACTAGAGAGGTGTAGTCTGTATCATTATGAGTTATGGAACTAGAGAGGTGTGGTCCCTGTAGTCTGTATCATTATGAGTTATGGAACTAGAGAGGTGTAGTCCCTGTAGTCTGTATCATTATGAGTTATGGAACTAGAGAGGTGTGGTCCCTGTAGTCTGTATCATTATGAGTTATGGAACTAGAGAGGTGTAGTCCCTGTAGTCTGTATCATTATGAGTTATGGAACTAGAGAGGTGTGGTCCCTGTAGTCTGTATCATTATGAGTTATGGAACTAGAGAGGTGTGGTCCCTGTAGTCTGTATCATTATGAGTTATGGAACTAGAGAGGTGTGGTCCCTGTAGTCTGTATCATTATGAGTTATGGAACTAGAGAGGTGTGGTCCCTGTAGTCTGTATCATTATGAGTTATGGAACTAGAGAGGTGTAGTCCCTGTAGTCTGTATCATTATGAGTTATGGAACTAGAGAGGTGTAGTCCCTGTAGTCTGTATCATTATGAGTTATGGAACTAGAGAGGTGTAGTCCCTGTAGTCTGTATCATTATGAGTTATGGAACTAGAGAGGTGTGGTCCCTGTAGTCTGTATCATTATGAGTTATGGAACTAGAGAGGTGTAGTCCCTGTAGTCTGTATCATTATGAGTTATGGAACTAGAGAGGTGTGGTCCCTGTAGTCTGTATCATTATGAGTTATGGAACTAGAGAGGTGTAGTCCCTGTAGTCTGTATCATTATGAGTTATGGAACTAGAGAGGTGTGGTCCCTGTAGTCTGTATCATTATGAGTTATGGAACTAGAGAGTTGTAGTCTGTATCATTATGAGTTATGGAACTAGAGAGGTGTAGTCTGTATCATTATGAGTTATGGAACTAGAGAGGTGTGGTCCCTGTAGTCTGTATCATTATGAGTTATGGAACTAGAGAGGTGTGGTCCCTGTAGTCTGTATCATTATGAGTTATGGAACTAGAGAGGTGTGGTCCCTGTAGTCTGTATCATTATGAGTTATGGAACTAGAGAGGTGTGGTCCCTGTAGTCTGTATCATCATGAGTTATGGAACTAGAGAGGTGTAGTCCCTGTAGTCTGTATCATCATGAGTTATGGAACTAGAGAGGTGTAGTCCTTGTAATCTGTATCATTATGAGTTATGGAACTAGAGAGGTGTAGTCCCTGTAGTCTGTATCATTATGAGTTATGGAACTAGAGAGGTGTGGTCCCTGTAGTCTGTATCATTATGAGTTATGGAACTAGAGAGGTGTAGTCCCTGTAGTCTGTATCATTATGAGTTATGGAACTAGAGAGGTGTAGTCCCTGTAGTCTGTATCATTATGAGTTATGGAACTAGAGAGGTGTTGTCCCTGTAGTCTGTATCATTATGAGTTATGGAACTAGAGAGGTGTAGTCCCTGTAGTCTGTATCATTATGAGTTATGGAACTAGAGAGGTGTAGTCCTGTATCATTATGAGTTATGGAACTAGAGAGGTGTAGTCCCTGTAGTCTGTATCATTATGAGTTATGAAACTAGAGAGGTGTAGTCCTGTATCATTATGAGTTATGGAACTAGAGAGGTGTGGTCCCTGTAGTCTGTATCATTATGAGTTATGGAACTAGAGAGGTGTAGTCCCTGTAGTCTGTATCATTATGAGTTATGGAACTAGAGAGGTGTGGTCCCTGTAGTCTGTATCATTATGAGTTATGGAACTAGAGAGGTGTAGTCCCTGTAGTCTGTATCATTATGAGTTATGGAACTAGAGAGGTGTGGTCCCTGTAGTCTGTATCATTATGAGTTATGGAACTAGAGAGGTGTGGTCCCTGTAGTCTGTATCATTATGAGTTATGGAACTAGAGAGGTGTGGTCCCTGTAGTCTGTATCATTATGAGTTATGGAACTAGAGAGGTGTGGTCCCTGTAGTCTGTATCATTATGAGTTATGGAACTAGAGAGGTGTAGTCCCTGTAGTCTGTATCATTATGAGTTATGGAACTAGAGAGGTGTAGTCCCTGTAGTCTGTATCATTATGAGTTATGGAACTAGAGAGGTGTAGTCCCTGTAGTCTGTATCATTATGAGTTATGGAACTAGAGAGGTGTGGTCCCTGTAGTCTGTATCATTATGAGTTATGGAACTAGAGAGGTGTAGTCCCTGTAGTCTGTATCATTATGAGTTATGGAACTAGAGAGGTGTGGTCCCTGTAGTCTGTATCATTATGAGTTATGGAACTAGAGAGGTGTGGTCCCTGTAGTCTGTATCATTATGAGTTATGGAACTAGAGAGGTGTGGTCCCTGTAGTCTGTATCATTATGAGTTATGGAACTAGAGAGTTGTAGTCCCTGTAGTCTGTATCATTATGAGTTATGGAACTAGAGAGGTGTGGTCCGTGTAGTCTGTATCATTATGAGTTATGGAACTAGAGAGGTGTAGTCCCTGTAGTGTGTATCATTATGAGTTATGGAACTAGAGAGGTGTAGTCCCTGTAGTCTGTATCATTATGAGTTATGGAACTAGAGAGGTGTAGTCCCTGTAGTCTGTATCATTATGAGTTATGGAACTAGAGAGGTGTGGTCCCTGTAGTCTGTATCATTATGAGTTATGGAACTAGAGAGGTGTAGTCTGTATCATTATGAGTTATGGAACTAGAGAGGTGTGGTCCCTGTAGTCTGTATCATTATGAGTTATGGAACTAGAGAGGTGTAGTCCCTGTAGTCTGTATCATTATGAGTTATGGAACTAGAGAGGTGTAGTCCCTGTAGTCTGTATCATTATGAGTTATGGAACCAGAGAGGTGTAGTCCCTGTAGTCTGTATCATTATGAGTTATGGAACTAGAGAGGTGTGGTCCCTGTAGTCTGTATCATTATGAGTTATGGAACTAGAGAGGTGTAGTCCCTGTAGTCTGTATCATTGTGAGTTATGGAACTAGAGAGGTGTGGTCCCTGTAGTCTGTATCATTATGAGTTATGGAACTAGAGAGGTGTGGTCCCTGTAGTCTGTATCATTATGAGTTATGGAACTAGAGAGGTGTAGTCCCTGTAGTCTGTATCATTATGAGTTATGGAACTAGAGAGGTGTAGTCCCTGTAGTCTGTATCATTATGAGTTATGGAACTAGAGAGGTGTGGTCCCTGTAGTCTGTATCATTATGAGTTATGGAACTAGAGAGGTGTAGTCCCTGTAGTCTGTATCATTATGAGTTATGGAACTAGAGAGGTGTGGTCTGTATCATTATGAGTTATGGAACTAGAGAGGTGTAGTCCCTGTAGTCTGTATCATTATGAGTTATGGAACTAGAGAGGTGTGTCCAGTCTGTATCATTATGAGTTCTGGAACTAGAGAGGTGTGGTCCCTGTAGTCTGTATCATTATGAGTTATGGAACTAGAGAGGTGTAGTCCCTGTAGTCTGTATCATTATGAGTTATGGAACTAGAGAGGTGTAGTCCCTGTAGTCTGTATCATTATGAGTTATGGAACTAGAGAGGTGTTGTCCTTGTAGTCTGTATCATTATGAGTTATGGAACTAGAGAGGTGTAGTCCTGTATCATTATGAGTTATGGAACTAGAGAGGTGTAGTCCCTGTAGTCTGTATCATTATGAGTTATGGAACTAGAGAGGTGTGGTCCCTGTAGTCTGTATCATTATGAGTTATGGAACTAGAGAGGTGTAGTCCCTGTAGTCTGTATCATTATGAGTTATGGAACTAGAGAGGTGTGGTCCCTGTAGTCTGTATCATTATGAGTTATGGAACTAGAGAGGTGTAGTCCCTGTAGTCTGTATCATTATGAGTTATGGAACTAGAGAGGTGTGGTCCCTGTAGTCTGTATCATTATGAGTTATGGAACTAGAGAGGTGTAGTCCCTGTAGTCTGTATCATTATGAGTTATGGAACTAGAGAGGTGTAGTCCCTGTAGTCTGTATCATTATGAGTTATGGAACTAGAGAGGTGTAGTCCCTGTACTGTATCATTATGAGTTATGGAACTAGAGAGGTGTGGTCCCTGTAGTCTGTATCATTATGAGTTATGGAACTAGAGAGGTGTGGTCCCTGTAGTCTGTATCATTATGAGTTATGGAACTAGAGAGGTGTGGTCCCTGTAGTCTGTATCATTATGAGTTATGGAACTAGAGAGGTGTAGTCCCTGTAGTCTGTATCATTATGAGTTATGGAACTAGAGAGGTGTGGTCCCTGTAGTCTGTATCATTATGAGTTATGGAACTAGAGAGGTGTGGTCCCTGTAATCTGTATCATTATGAGTTATGGAACTAGAGAGGTGTGGTCCCTGTAGTCTGTATCATTATGAGTTATGGAACTAGAGAGGTGTAGTCCCTGTAGTCTGTATCATTATGAGTTATGGAACTAGAGAGGTGTGGTCCCTGTAGTCTGTTTCATTATGAGTTATGGAACTAGAGAGGTGTAGTCCCTGTAGTCTGTATCATTATGAGTTATGGAACTAGAGAGGTGTGGTCCCTGTAGTCTGTATCATTATGAGTTATGGAACTAGAGAGGTGTAGTCCCTGTAGTCTGTATCATTATGAGTTATGGAACTAGAGAGGTGTGGTCCCTGTAGTCTGTATCATTATGAGTTATGGAACTAGAGAGGTGTAGTCCTGTAGTCTGTATCATTATGAGTTATGGAACTAGAGAGGTGTGGTCCCTGTAGTCTGTATCATTATGAGTTATGGAACTAGAGAGGTGTGGTCCCTGTAGTCTGTATCATTATGAGTTATGGAACTAGAGAGGTGTAGTCCTGTAGTCTGTATCATTATGAGTTATGGAACTAGAGAGGTGTGGTCCCTGTAGTCTGTATCATTATGAGTTATGGAACTAGAGAGGTGTGGTCCCTGTAGTCTGTATCATTATGAGTTATGGAACTAGAGAGGTGTGGTCCCTGTAGTCTGTATCATCATGAGTTATGGAACTAGAGAGGTGTGGTCCCTGTAGTCTGTATCATTATGAGTTATGGAACTAGAGAGGTGTGGTCCCTGTAGTCTGTATCATTATGAGTTATGGAACTAGAGAGGTGTGGTCCCTGTAGTCTGTATCATTATGAGTTATGGAACTAGAGAGGTGTGGTCCCTGTAGTCTGTATCATTATGAGTTATGGAACTAGAGAGGTGTGGTCCCTGTAGTCTGTATCATTATGAGTTATGGAACTAGAGAGGTGTGGTCCCTGTAGTCTGTATCATTATGAGTTATGGAACTAGAGAGGTGTGGTCCCTGTAGTCTGTATCATTATGAGTTATGGAACTAGAGAGGTGTGGTCCCTGTAGTCTGTATCATTATGAGTTATGGAACTAGAGAGGTGTGGTCCCTGTAGTCTGTATCATTATGAGTTATGGAACTAGAGAGGTGTGGTCCCTGTAGTCTGTATCATTATGAGTTATGGAACTAGAGAGGTGTGGTCCCTGTAGTCTGTATCATTATGAGTTATGGAACTAGAGAGGTGTAGTCCTTTCTGTATCATTATGAGTTATGGAACTAGAGAGGTGTGGTCCCTGTAGTCTGTATCATTATGAGTTATGGAACTAGAGAGGTGTGTCTGTAGTCTGTATCATTATGAGTTATGGAACTAGAGAGGTGTGGTCCCTGTAGTCTGTATCATTATGAGTTATGGAACTAGAGAGGTGTAGTCCCTGTAGTCTGTATCATTATGAGTTATGGAACTAGAGAGGTGTGGTCCCTGTAGTCTGTATCATTATGAGTTATGGAACTAGAGAGGTGTGGTCCCTGTAGTCTGTATCATTATGAGTTATGGAACTAGAGAGGTGTGGTCCCTGTAGTCTGTATCATTATGAGTTATGGAACTAGAGAGGTGTGGTCCCTGTAGTCTGTATCATTATGAGTTATGGAACTAGAGAGGTGTGGTCCCTGTAGTCTGTATCATTATGAGTTATGGAACTAGAGAGGTGTGGTCCCTGTAGTCTGTATCATTATGAGTTATGGAACTAGAGAGGTGTAGTCCCTGTAGTCTGTATCATTATGAGTTATGGAACTAGAGAGGTGTGGTCCCTGTAGTCTGTATCATTATGAGTTATGGAACTAGAGAGGTGTGGTCCCTGTAGTCTGTATCATTATGAGTTATGGAACTAGAGAGGTGTGGTCCCTGTAGTCTGTATCATTATGAGTTATGGAACTAGAGAGGTGTGGTCCCTGTAGTCTGTATCATTATGAGTTATGGAACTAGAGAGGTGTGGTCCCTGTAGTCTGTATCATTATGAGTTATGGAACTAGAGAGGTGTGGTCCCTGTAGTCTGTATCATTATGAGTTATGGAACTAGAGAGGTGTGGTCCCTGTAGTCTGTATCATTATGAGTTATGGAACTAGAGAGGTGTAGTCCCTGTAGTCTGTCATTATGAGTTATGGAACTAGAGAGGTGTGGTCCCTGTAGTCTGTATCATTATGAGTTATGGAACTAGAGAGGTGTGGTCCCTGTAGTCTGTATCATTATGAGTTATGGAACTAGAGAGGTGTGGTCCCTGTAGTCTGTATCATTATGAGTTATGGAACTAGAGAGGTGTGGTCCCTGTAGTCTGTATCATTATGAGTTATGGAACTAGAGAGGTGTGGTCCCTGTAGTCTGTATCATTATGAGTTATGGAACTAGAGAGGTGTAGTCCCTGTAGTCTGTATCATTATGAGTTATGGAACTAGAGAGGTGTGGTCCCTGTAGTCTGTATCATTATGAGTTATGGAACTAGAGAGGTGTGGTCCCTGTAGTCTGTATCATTATGAGTTATGGAACTAGAGAGGTGTAGTCCCTGTAGTCTGTATCATTATGAGTTATGGAACTAGAGAGGTGTAGTCCCTGTAGTCTGTATCATTATGAGTTATGGAACTAGAGAGGTGTAGTCCCTGTAGTCTGTATCATTATGAGTTATGGAACTAGAGAGGTGTGGTCCCTGTAGTCTGTATCATTATGAGTTATGGAACTAGAGAGGTGTAGTCCCTGTAGTCTGTATCATTATGAGTTATGGAACTAGAGAGGTGGTCCCGTAGTCTGTATCATTATGAGTTATGGAACTAGAGAGGTGTGGTCCCTGTAGTCTGTATCATTATGAGTTATGGAACTAGAGAGGTGTAGTCCCTGTAGTCTGTATCATTATGAGTTATGGAACTAGAGAGGTGTGGTCCCTGTAGTCTGTATCATTATGAGTTATGGAACTAGAGAGGTGTAGTCCCTGTAGTCTGTATCATTATGAGTTATGGAACTAGAGAGGTGTGGTCCCTGTAGTCTGTATCATTATGAGTTATGGAACTAGAGAGGTGTGGTCCCTGTAGTCTGTATCATTATGAGTTATGGAACTAGAGAGGTGTGGTCCCTGTAGTCTGTATCATTATGAGTTATGGAACTAGAGAGGTGTAGTCCCTGTAGTCTGTATCATTATGAGTTATGGAACTAGAGAGGTGTAGTCCCTGTAGTCTGTATCATTATGAGTTATGGAACTAGAGAGGTGTAGTCCCTGTAGTCTGTATCATTATGAGTTATGGAACTAGAGAGGTGTAGTCCCTGTAGTCTGTATCATTATGAGTTATGGAACTAGAGAGGTGTGGTCCCTGTAGTCTGTATCATTATGAGTTATGGAACTAGAGAGGTGTAGTCCCTGTAGTCTGTATCATTATGAGTTATGGAACTAGAGAGGTGTGGTCCCTGTAGTCTGTATCATTATGAGTTATGGAACTAGAGAGGTGTAGTCCCTGTAGTCTGTATCATTATGAGTTATGGAACTAGAGAGGTGTGGTCCCTGTAGTCTGTATCATTATGAGTTATGGAACTAGAGAGTTGTAGTCCCTGTAGTCTGTATCATTATGAGTTATGGAACTAGAGAGGTGTGGTCCCTGTAGTCTGTATCATTATGAGTTATGGAACTAGAGAGGTGTGGTCCCTGTAGTCTGTATCATTATGAGTTATGGAACTAGAGAGGTGTAGTCCCTGTAGTCTGTATCATTATGAGTTATGGAACTAGAGAGGTGTAGTCCCTGTAGTCTGTATCATTATGAGTTATGGAACTAGAGAGGTGTGGTCCCTGTAGTCTGTATCATTATGAGTTATGGAACTAGAGAGGTGTAGTCTCTGTATCATTATGAGTTATGGAACTAGAGAGGTGTGGTCCCTGTAGTCTGTATCATTATGAGTTATGGAACTAGAGAGGTGTGGTCCCTGTAGTCTGTATCATTATGAGTTATGGAACTAGAGAGGTGTGGTCCCTGTAGTCTGTATCATTATGAGTTATGGAACTAGAGAGGTGTAGTCCCTGTAGTCTGTATCATTATGAGTTATGGAACTAGAGAGGTGTGGTCCCTGTAGTCTGTATCATTATGAGTTATGGAACTAGAGAGGTGTAGTCCCTGTAGTCTGTATCATTGTGAGTTATGGAACTAGAGAGGTGTGGTCCCTGTAGTCTGTATCATTATGAGTTATGGAACTAGAGAGGTGTGGTCCCTGTAGTCTGTATCATTATGAGTTATGGAACTAGAGAGGTGTAGTCCCTGTAGTCTGTATCATTATGAGTTATGGAACTAGAGAGGTGTAGTCCCTGTAGTCTGTATCATTATGAGTTATGGAACTAGAGAGGTGTGGTCCCTGTAGTCTGTATCATTATGAGTTATGGAACTAGAGAGGTGTAGTCCCTGTAGTCTGTATCATTATGAGTTATGGAACTAGAGAGGTGTGGTCCCTGTAGTCTGTATCATTATGAGTTATGGAACTAGAGAGGTGTGGTCCCTGTAGTCTGTATCATTATGAGTTATGGAACTAGAGAGGTGTGGTCCCTGTAGTCTGTATCATTATGAGTTATGGAACTAGAGAGGTGTAGTCCCTGTAGTCTGTATCATTATGAGTTATGGAACTAGAGAGGTGTAGTCCCTGTAGTCTGTATCATTATGAGTTATGGAACTAGAGAGGTGTAGTCCCTGTAGTCTGTATCATTATGAGTTATGGAACTAGAGAGGTGTAGTCCCTGTAGTCTGTATCATTATGAGTTATGGAACTAGAGAGGTGTAGTCCCTGTAGTCTGTATCATTATGAGTTATGGAACTAGAGAGGTGTGGTCCCTGTAGTCTGTATCATTATGAGTTATGGAACTAGAGAGGTGTAGTCCCTGTAGTCTGTATCATTATGAGTTATGGAACTAGAGAGGTGTGGTCCCTGTAGTCTGTATCATTATGAGTTATGGAACTAGAGAGGTGTAGTCCCTGTAGTCTGTATCATTATGAGTTATGGAACTAGAGAGGTGTGGTCCCTGTAGTCTGTATCATTATGAGTTATGGAACTAGAGAGGTGTAGTCCCTGTAGTCTGTATCATTATGAGTTATGGAACTAGAGAGGTGTGGTCCCTGTAGTCTGTATCATTATGAGTTATGGAACTAGAGAGGTGTGGTCCCTGTAGTCTGTATCATTATGAGTTATGGAACTAGAGAGGTGTAGTCCCTGTAGTCTGTATCATTATGAGTTATGGAACTAGAGAGGTGTGGTCCCTGTAGTCTGTATCATTATGAGTTATGGAACTAGAGAGGTGTGGTCCCTGTAGTCTGTATCATTATGAGTTATGGAACTAGAGAGGTGTGGTCCCTGTAGTCTGTATCATTATGAGTTATGGAACTAGAGAGGTGTAGTCCCTGTAGTCTGTATCATTATGAGTTATGGAACTAGAGAGGTGTGGTCCCTGTAGTCTGTATCATTATGAGTTATGGAACTAGAGAGGTGTGGTCCCTGTAGTCTGTATCATTATGAGTTATGGAACTAGAGAGGTGTAGTCCCTGTAGTCTGTATCATTATGAGTTATGGAACTAGAGAGGTGTGGTCCCTGTAGTCTGTATCATTATGAGTTATGGAACTAGAGAGGTGTGGTCCCTGTAGTCTGTATCATTATGAGTTATGGAACTAGAGAGGTGTGGTCCCTGTAGTCTGTATCATTATGAGTTATGGAACTAGAGAGGTGTGGTCCCTGTAGTCTGTATCATTATGAGTTATGGAACTAGAGAGGTGTAGTCCCTGTAGTCTGTATCATTATGAGTTATGGAACTAGAGAGGTGTAGTCCCTGTAGTCTGTATCATTATGAGTTATGGAACTAGAGAGGTGTGGTCCCTGTAGTCTGTATCATTATGAGTTATGGAACTAGAGAGGTGTGGTCCCTGTAGTCTGTATCATTATGAGTTATGGAACTAGAGAGGTGTCAGTCTGTATCATTATGAGTTATGGAACTAGAGAGGTGTAGTCCCTGTATCTATCATTATGAGTTATGGAACTAGAGAGGTGTGGTCCCTGTAGTCTGTATCATTATGAGTTATGGAACTAGAGAGGTGTAGTCCCTGTAGTCTGTATCATTATGAGTTATGGAACTAGAGAGGTGTAGTCCCTGTAGTCTGTATCATTATGAGTTATGGAACTAGAGAGGTGTGGTCCCTGTAGTCTGTATCATTATGAGTTATGGAACTAGAGAGGTGTAGTCCCTGTAGTCTGTATCATTATGAGTTATGGAACTAGAGAGGTGTAGTCCCTGTAGTCTGTATCATTATGAGTTATGGAACTAGAGAGGTGTGGTCCCTGTAGTCTGTATCATTATGAGTTATGGAACTAGAGAGGTGTAGTCCCTGTAGTCTGTATCATTATGAGTTATGGAACTAGAGAGGTGTAGTCCCTGTAGTCTGTATCATTATGAGTTATGGAACTAGAGAGGTGTAGCCTGTAGTCTGTATCATTATGAGTTATGGAACTAGAGAGGTGTGGTCCCTGTAGTCTGTATCATTATGAGTTATGGAACTAGAGAGGTGTAGTCCCTGTAGTCTGTATCATTATGAGTTATGGAACTAGAGAGGTGTGGTCTGTATCATTATGAGTTATGGAACTAGAGAGGTGTAGTCCCTACTGTATCATTATGAGTTATGGAACTAGAGAGGTGTAGTCCCTGTAGTCTGTATCATTATGAGTTATGGAACTAGAGAGGTGTAGTCCCTGTAGTCTGTATCATTATGAGTTATGGAACTAGAGAGGTGTAGTCCCTGTAGTCTGTATCATTATGAGTTATGGAACTAGAGAGGTGTAGTCCCTGTAGTCTGTATCATTATGAGTTATGGAACTAGAGAGGTGTAGTCCTTACTGTATCATTATGAGTTATGGAACTAGAGAGGTGTGGTCCCTGTAGTCTGTATCATTATGAGTTATGGAACTAGAGAGGTGTAGTCCCTGTAGTCTGTATCATTATGAGTTATGGAACTAGAGAGGTGTAGTCCCTGTAGTCTGTATCATTATGAGTTATGGAACTAGAGAGGTGTAGTCCCTGTAGTCTGTATCATTATGAGTTATGGAACTAGAGAGGTGTGGTCCCTGTAGTCTGTATCATTATGAGTTATGGAACTAGAGAGGTGTGGTCCCTGTAGTCTGTATCATTATGAGTTATGGAACTAGAGAGGTGTAGTCCCTGTAGTCTGTATCATTATGAGTTATGGAACTAGAGAGGTGTAGTCCCTGTAGTCTGTATCATTATGAGTTATGGAACTAGAGAGGTGTAGTCCTGTAGTTGTATCATTATGAGTTATGGAACTAGAGAGGTGTGGTCCCTGTAGTCTGTATCATTATGAGTTATGGAACTAGAGAGGTGTAGTCCCTGTAGTCTGTATCATTATGAGTTATGGAACTAGAGAGGTGTAGTCCCTGTAGTCTGTATCATTATGAGTTATGGAACTAGAGAGGTGTAGTCCCTGTAGTCTGTATCATTATGAGTTATGGAACTAGAGAGGTGTGGTCCCTGTAGTCTGTATCATTATGAGTTATGGAACTAGAGAGGTGTAGTCCCTGTAGTCTGTATCATTATGAGTTATGGAACTAGAGAGGTGTGGTCCCTGTAGTCTGTATCATTATGAGTTATGGAACTAGAGAGGTGTAGTCCCTGTAGTCTGTATCATTATGAGTTATGGAACTAGAGAGGTGTAGTCCCTGTAGTCTGTATCATTATGAGTTATGGAACTAGAGAGGTGTAGTCCCTGTAGTCTGTATCATTATGAGTTATGGAACTAGAGAGGTGTAGTCCCTGTAGTCTGTATCATTATGAGTTATGGAACTAGAGAGGTGTGGTCCCTGTAGTCTGTATCATTATGAGTTATGGAACTAGAGAGGTGTGGTCCCTGTAGTCTGTATCATTATGAGTTATGGAACTAGAGAGGTGTAGTCCCTGTAGTCTGTATCATTATGAGTTATGGAACTAGAGAGGTGTAGTCCCTGTAGTCTGTATCATTATGAGTTATGGAACTAGAGAGGTGTAGTCCTGTAGTCTGTATCATTATGAGTTATGGAACTAGAGAGGTGTAGTCCCTGTAGTCTGTATCATTATGAGTTATGGAACTAGAGAGGTGGGTCCCTGTAGTCTGTATCATTATGAGTTATGGAACTAGAGAGGTGTAGTCCCTGTAGTCTGTATCATTATGAGTTATGGAACTAGAGAGGTGTGGTCCCTGTAGTCTGTATCATTATGAGTTATGGAACTAGAGAGGTGTGGTCCCTGTAGTCTGTATCATTATGAGTTATGGAACTAGAGAGGTGTGGTCCCTGTAGTCTGTATCATTATGAGTTATGGAACTAGAGAGGTGTGGTCCCTGTAGTCTGTATCATTATGAGTTATGGAACTAGAGAGGTGTGGTCCCTGTAGTCTGTATCATTATGAGTTATGGAACTAGAGAGGTGTAGTCCCGTAGTCTGTATCATTATGAGTTATGGAACTAGAGAGGTTAGTCCTGTAGTCTGTATCATTATGAGTTATGGAACTAGAGAGGTGTGGTCCCTGTAGTCTGTATCATTATGAGTTATGGAACTAGAGAGGTGTAGTCCCTGTAGTCTGTATCATTATGAGTTATGGAACTAGAGAGGTGTGGTCCCTGTAGTCTGTATCATTATGAGTTATGGAACTAGAGAGGTGTGGTCCCTGTAGTCTGTATCATTATGAGTTATGGAACTAGAGAGGTGTAGTCCCTGTAGTCTGTATCATTATGAGTTATGGAACTAGAGAGGTGTGGTCCCTGTAGTCTGTATCATTATGAGTTATGGAACTAGAGAGGTGTGGTCCCTGTAGTCTGTATCATTATGAGTTATGGAACTAGAGAGGTGTGGTCCCTGTAGTCTGTATCATTATGAGTTATGGAACTAGAGAGGTGTGGTCCCTGTAGTCTGTATCATTATGAGTTATGGAACTAGAGAGGTGTGGTCCCTGTAGTCTGTATCATTATGAGTTATGGAACTAGAGAGGTGTGGTCCCTGTAGTCTGTATCATTATGAGTTATGGAACTAGAGAGGTGTAGTCCCTGTAGTCTGTATCATTATGAGTTATGGAACTAGAGAGGTGTAGTCCCTGTAGTCTGTATCATTATGAGTTATGGAACTAGAGAGGTGTGGTCCCTAGTCTGTATCATTATGAGTTATGGAACTAGAGAGGTGTAGTCCCTGTAGTCTGTATCATTATGAGTTATGGAACTAGAGAGGTGTGGTCCCTGTAGTCTGTATCATTATGAGTTATGGAACTAGAGAGGTGTAGTCCCTGTAGTCTGTATCATTATGAGTTATGGAACTAGAGAGGTGTGGTCCCTGTAGTCTGTATCATTATGAGTTATGGAACTAGAGAGGTGTGGTCCCTGTAGTCTGTATCATTATGAGTTATGGAACTAGAGAGGTGTGGTCCCTGTAGTCTGTATCATTATGAGTTGTGGAACTAGAGAGGTGTAGTCCCTGTAGTCTGTATCATTATGAGTTATGGAACTAGAGAGGTGTAGTCCCTGTAGTCTGTATCATTATGAGTTATGGAACTAGAGAGGTGTGGTCCCTGTAGTCTGTATCATTATGAGTTATGGAACTAGAGAGGTGTAGTCCCTGTAGTCTGTATCATTATGAGTTATGGAACTAGAGAGGTGTGGTCCCTGTAGTCTGTATCATTATGAGTTATGGAACTAGAGAGGTGTGGTCCCTGTAGTCTGTATCATTATGAGTTATGGAACTAGAGAGGTGTAGTCCCTGTAGTCTGTATCATTATGAGTTATGGAACTAGAGAGGTGTAGTCCCTGTAGTCTGTATCATTATGAGTTATGGAACTAGAGAGGTGTGGTCCCTGTAGTCTGTATCATTATGAGTTATGGAACTAGAGAGGTGTGGTCCCTGTAGTCTGTATCATTATGAGTTATGGAACTAGAGAGGTGTGGTCCCTGTAGTCTGTATCATTATGAGTTATGGAACTAGAGAGGTGTGGTCCCTGTAGTCTGTATCATTATGAGTTATGGAACTAGAGAGGTGTGGTCCCTGTAGTCTGTATCATTATGAGTTATGGAACTAGAGAGGTGTGGTCCCTGTAGTCTGTATCATTATGAGTTATGGAACTAGAGAGGTGTGGTCCCTGTAGTCTGTATCATTATGAGTTATGGAACTAGAGAGGTGTAGTCCCTGTAGTCTGTATCATTATGAGTTATGGAACTAGAGAGGTGTAGTCCCTGTAGTCTGTATCATTATGAGTTATGGAACTAGAGAGGTGTGGTCCCTGTAGTCTGTATCATTATGAGTTATGGAACTAGAGAGGTGTGGTCCCTGTAGTCTGTATCATTATGAGTTATGGAACTAGAGAGGTGTGGTCCCTGTAGTCTGTATCATTATGAGTTATGGAACTAGAGAGGTGTAGTCCCTGTAGTCTGTATCATTATGAGTTATGGAACTAGAGAGGTGTAGTCCCTGTAGTCTGTATCATTATGAGTTATGGAACTAGAGAGGTGTGGTCCCTGTAGTCTGTATCATTATGAGTTATGGAACTAGAGAGGTGTGGTCCCTGTAGTCTGTATCATTATGAGTTATGGAACTAGAGAGGTGTGGTCCCTGTAGTCTGTATCATTATGAGTTATGGAACTAGAGAGGTGTGGTCCCTGTAGTCTGTATCATTATGAGTTATGGAACTAGAGAGGTGTAGTCCCTGTAGTCTGTATCATTATGAGTTATGGAACTAGAGAGGTGTGGTCCCTGTAGTCTGTATCATTATGAGTTATGGAACTAGAGAGGTGTGGTCCCTGTAGTCTGTATCATTATGAGTTATGGAACTAGAGAGGTGTGGTCCCTGTAGTCTGTATCATTATGAGTTATGGAACTAGAGAGGTGTAGTCCCTGTAGTCTGTATCATTATGAGTTATGGAACTAGAGAGGTGTGGTCCCTGTAGTCTGTATCATTATGAGTTATGGAACTAGAGAGGTGTAGTCCCTGTAGTCTGTATCATTATGAGTTATGGAACTAGAGAGGTGTAGTCCCTGTAGTCTGTATCATTATGAGTTATGGAACTAGAGAGGTGTGGTCCCTGTAGTCTGTATCATTATGAGTTATGGAACTAGAGAGGTGTGGTCCCTGTAGTCTGTATCATTATGAGTTATGGAACTAGAGAGGTGTAGTCCCTGTAGTCTGTATCATTATGAGTTATGGAACTAGAGAGGTGTAGTCCCTGTAGTCTGTATCATTATGAGTTATGGAACTAGAGAGGTGTAGTCCCTGTAGTCTGTATCATTATGAGTTATGGAACTAGAGAGGTGTAGTCCCTGTAGTCTGTATCATTATGAGTTATGGAACTAGAGAGGTGTGGTCCCTGTAGTCTGTATCATTATGAGTTATGGAACTAGAGAGGTGTGGTCCCTGTAGTCTGTATCATTATGAGTTATGGAACTAGAGAGGTGTGGTCCCTGTAGTCTGTATCATTATGAGTTATGGAACTAGAGAGGTGTAGTCCCTGTAGTCTGTATCATTATGAGTTATGGAACTAGAGAGGTGTAGTCCCTGTAGTCTGTATCATTATGAGTTATGGAACTAGAGAGGTGTGGTCCCTGTAGTCTGTATCATTATGAGTTATGGAACTAGAGAGGTGTGGTCCCTGTAGTCTGTATCATTATGAGTTATGGAACTAGAGAGGTGTAGTCCCTGTAGTCTGTATCATTATGAGTTATGGAACTAGAGAGGTGTGGTCCCTGTAGTCTGTATCATTATGAGTTATGGAACTAGAGAGGTGTAGTCCCTGTAGTCTGTATCATTATGAGTTATGGAACTAGAGAGGTGTAGTCCCTGTAGTCTGTATCATTATGAGTTATGGAACTAGAGAGGTGTAGTCCCTGTAGTCTGTATCATTATGAGTTATGGAACTAGAGAGGTGTAGTCCCTGTAGTCTGTATCATTATGAGTTATGGAACTAGAGAGGTGTAGTCCCTGTAGTCTGTATCATTATGAGTTATGGAACTAGAGAGGTGTGGTCCCTGTAGTCTGTATCATTATGAGTTATGGAACTAGAGAGGTGTGGTCCCTGTAGTCTGTATCATTATGAGTTATGGAACTAGAGAGGTGTAGTCCCTGTAGTCTGTATCATTATGAGTTATGGAACTAGAGAGGTGTGGTCCCTGTAGTCTGTATCATTATGAGTTATGGAACTAGAGAGGTGTGGTCCCTGTAGTCTGTATCATTATGAGTTATGGAACTAGAGAGGTGTAGTCCCTGTAGTCTGTATCATTATGAGTTATGGAACTAGAGAGGTGTGGTCCCTGTAGTCTGTATCATTATGAGTTATGGAACTAGAGAGGTGTGGTCCCTGTAGTCTGTATCATTATGAGTTATGGAACTAGAGAGGTGTAGTCCCTGTAGTCTGTATCATTATGAGTTATGGAACTAGAGAGGTGTGGTCCCTGTAGTCTGTATCATTATGAGTTATGGAACTAGAGAGGTGTAGTCCCTGTAGTCTGTATCATTATGAGTTATGGAACTAGAGAGGTGTAGTCCCTGTAGTCTGTATCATTATGAGTTATGGAACTAGAGAGGTGTAGTCCCTGTAGTCTGTATCATTATGAGTTATGGAACTAGAGAGGTGTAGTCCCTGTAGTCTGTATCATTATGAGTTATGGAACTAGAGAGGTGTAGTCCCTGTAGTCTGTATCATTATGAGTTATGGAACTAGAGAGGTGTAGTCCCTGTAGTCTGTATCATTATGAGTTATGGAACTAGAGAGGTGTGGTCCCTGTAGTCTGTATCATTATGAGTTATGGAACTAGAGAGGTGTGGTCCCTGTAGTCTGTATCATTATGAGTTATGGAACTAGAGAGGTGTAGTCCCTGTAGTCTGTATCATTATGAGTTATGGAACTAGAGAGGTGTGGTCCCTGTAGTCTGTATCATTATGAGTTATGGAACTAGAGAGGTGTAGTCCCTGTAGTCTGTATCATTATGAGTTATGGAACTAGAGAGGTGTGGTCCCTGTAGTCTGTATCATTATGAGTTATGGAACTAGAGAGGTGTGGTCCCTGTAGTCTGTATCATTATGAGTTATGGAACTAGAGAGGTGTGGTCCCTGTAGTCTGTATCATTATGAGTTATGGAACTAGAGAGGTGTAGTCCCTGTAGTCTGTATCATTATGAGTTATGGAACTAGAGAGGTGTAGTCCCTGTAGTCTGTATCATTATGAGTTATGGAACTAGAGAGGTGTAGTCCCTGTAGTCTGTATCATTATGAGTTATGGAACTAGAGAGGTGTGGTCCCTGTAGTCTGTATCATTATGAGTTATGGAACTAGAGAGGTGTAGTCCCTGTAGTCTGTATCATTATGAGTTATGGAACTAGAGAGGTGTGGTCCCTGTAGTCTGTATCATTATGAGTTATGGAACTAGAGAGGTGTAGTCCCTGTAGTCTGTATCATTATGAGTTATGGAACTAGAGAGGTGTAGTCCCTGTAGTCTGTATCATTATGAGTTATGGAACTAGAGAGGTGTGGTCCCTGTAGTCTGTATCATTATGAGTTATGGAACTAGAGAGGTGTGGTCCCTGTAGTCTGTATCATTATGAGTTATGGAACTAGAGAGGTGTAGTCCCTGTAGTCTGTATCATTATGAGTTATGGAACTAGAGAGGTGTAGTCCCTGTAGTCTGTATCATTATGAGTTATGGAACTAGAGAGGTGTAGGTCCCTGTAGTCTGTATCATTATGAGTTATGGAACTAGAGAGGTGTAGTCCCTGTAGTCTGTATCATTATGAGTTATGGAACTAGAGAGGTGTGGTCCCTGTAGTCTGTATCATTATGAGTTATGGAACTAGAGAGGTGTAGTCCCTGTAGTCTGTATCATTATGAGTTATGGAACTAGAGAGGTGTGGTCCCTGTAGTCTGTATCATTATGAGTTATGGAACTAGAGAGGTGTGGTCCCTGTAGTCTGTATCATTATGAGTTATGGAACTAGAGAGGTGTAGTCCCTGTAGTCTGTATCATTATGAGTTATGGAACTAGAGAGGTGTAGTCCCTGTAGTCTGTATCATTATGAGTTATGGAACTAGAGAGGTGTGGTCCCTGTAGTCTGTATCATTATGAGTTATGGAACTAGAGAGGTGTAGTCCCTGTAGTCTGTATCATTATGAGTTATGGAACTAGAGAGGTGTGGTCCCTGTAGTCTGTATCATTATGAGTTATGGAACTAGAGAGGTGTGGTCCCTGTAGTCTGTATCATTATGAGTTATGGAACTAGAGAGGTGTAGTCCCTGTAGTCTGTATCATTATGAGTTATGGAACTAGAGAGGTGTGGTCCCTGTAGTCTGTATCATTATGAGTTATGGAACTAGAGAGGTGTGGTCCCTGTAGTCTGTATCATTATGAGTTATGGAACTAGAGAGGTGTAGTCCCTGTAGTCTGTATCATTATGAGTTATGGAACTAGAGAGGTGTGGTCCCTGTAGTCTGTATCATTATGAGTTATGGAACTAGAGAGGTGTAGTCCCTGTAGTCTGTATCATTATGAGTTATGGAACTAGAGAGGTGTGGTCCCTGTAGTCTGTATCATTATGAGTTATGGAACTAGAGAGGTGTGGTCCCTGTAGTCTGTATCATTATGAGTTATGGAACTAGAGAGGTGTGGTCCCTGTAGTCTGTATCATTATGAGTTATGGAACTAGAGAGGTGTAGTCCCTGTAGTCTGTATCATTATGAGTTATGGAACTAGAGAGGTGTGGTCCCTGTAGTCTGTATCATTATGAGTTATGGAACTAGAGAGGTGTGGTCCCTGTAGTCTGTATCATTATGAGTTATGGAACTAGAGAGGTGTAGTCCCTGTAGTCTGTATCATTATGAGTTATGGAACTAGAGAGGTGTAGTCCCTGTAGTCTGTATCATTATGAGTTATGGAACTAGAGAGGTGTGGTCCCTGTAGTCTGTATCATTATGAGTTATGGAACTAGAGAGGTGTGGTCCCTGTAGTCTGTATCATTATGAGTTATGGAACTAGAGAGGTGTAGTCCCTGTAGTCTGTATCATTATGAGTTATGGAACTAGAGAGGTGTGGTCCCTGTAGTCTGTATCATTATGAGTTATGGAACTAGAGAGGTGTGGTCCCTGTAGTCTGTATCATTATGAGTTATGGAACTAGAGAGGTGTAGTCCCTGTAGTCTGTATCATTATGAGTTATGGAACTAGAGAGGTGTAGTCCCTGTAGTCTGTATCATTATGAGTTATGGAACTAGAGAGGTGTAGTCCCTGTAGTCTGTATCATTATGAGTTATGGAACTAGAGAGGTGTAGTCCCTGTAGTCTGTATCATTATGAGTTATGGAACTAGAGAGGTGTAGTCCCTGTAGTCTGTATCATTATGAGTTATGGAACTAGAGAGGTGTAGTCCCTGTAGTCTGTATCATTATGAGTTATGGAACTAGAGAGGTGTAGTCCCTGTAGTCTGTATCATTATGAGTTATGGAACTAGAGAGGTGTGGTCCCTGTAGTCTGTATCATTATGAGTTATGGAACTAGAGAGGTGTGGTCCCTGTAGTCTGTATCATTATGAGTTATGGAACTAGAGAGGTGTGGTCCCTGTAGTCTGTATCATTATGAGTTATGGAACTAGAGAGGTGTAGTCCCTGTAGTCTGTATCATTATGAGTTATGGAACTAGAGAGGTGTGGTCCCTGTAGTCTGTATCATTATGAGTTATGGAACTAGAGAGGTGTGGTCCCTGTAGTCTGTATCATTATGAGTTATGGAACTAGAGAGGTGTGGTCCCTGTAGTCTGTATCATTATGAGTTATGGAACTAGAGAGGTGTAGTCCCTGTAGTCTGTATCATTATGAGTTATGGAACTAGAGAGGTGTAGTCCCTGTAGTCTGTATCATTATGAGTTATGGAACTAGAGAGGTGTAGTCCCTGTAGTCTGTATCATTATGAGTTATGGAACTAGAGAGGTGTGGTCCCTGTAGTCTGTATCATTATGAGTTATGGAACTAGAGAGGTGTGGTCCCTGTAGTCTGTATCATTATGAGTTATGGAACTAGAGAGGTGTGGTCCCTGTAGTCTGTATCATTATGAGTTATGGAACTAGAGAGGTGTAGTCCCTGTAGTCTGTATCATTATGAGTTATGGAACTAGAGAGGTGTAGTCCCTGTAGTCTGTATCATTATGAGTTATGGAACTAGAGAGGTGTGGTCCCTGTAGTCTGTATCATTATGAGTTATGGAACTAGAGAGGTGTAGTCCCTGTAGTCTGTATCATTATGAGTTATGGAACTAGAGAGGTGTGGTCCCTGTAGTCTGTATCATTATGAGTTATGGAACTAGAGAGGTGTAGTCCCTGTAGTCTGTATCATTATGAGTTATGGAACTAGAGAGGTGTAGTCCCTGTAGTCTGTATCATTATGAGTTATGGAACTAGAGAGGTGTGGTCCCTGTAGTCTGTATCATTATGAGTTATGGAACTAGAGAGGTGTAGTCCCTGTAGTCTGTATCATTATGAGTTATGGAACTAGAGAGGTGTAGTCCCTGTAGTCTGTATCATTATGAGTTATGGAACTAGAGAGGTGTGGTCCCTGTAGTCTGTATCATTATGAGTTATGGAACTAGAGAGGTGTGGTCCCTAGCTGTATCATTATGAGTTATGGAACTAGAGAGTGGTCCCTGTAGTCTGTATCATTATGAGTTATGGAACTAGAGAGGTGTGGTCCCTGTAGTCTGTATCATTATGAGTTATGGAACTAGAGAGGTGTAGTCCCTGTAGTCTGTATCATTATGAGTTATGGAACTAGAGAGGTGTAGTCTTGGTCTGTATCATTATGAGTTATGGAACTAGAGAGGTGTGGTCCCTGTAGTCTGTATCATTATGAGTTATGGAACTAGAGAGGTGTAGTCCCTGTAGTCTGTATCATTATGAGTTATGGAACTAGAGAGGTGTAGTCCCTGTAGTCTGTATCATTATGAGTTATGGAACTAGAGAGGTGTAGTCCCTGTAGTCTGTATCATTATGAGTTATGGAACTAGAGAGGTGTGGTCCCTGTAGTCTGTATCATTATGAGTTATGGAACTAGAGAGGTGTAGTCCCTGTAGTCTGTATCATTATGAGTTATGGAACTAGAGAGGTGTAGTCCCTGTAGTCTGTATCATTATGAGTTATGGAACTAGAGAGGTGTGGTCCCTGTAGTCTGTATCATTATGAGTTATGGAACTAGAGAGGTGTAGTCCCTGTAGTCTGTATCATTATGAGTTATGGAACTAGAGAGGTGTGGTCCCTGTAGTCTGTATCATTATGAGTTATGGAACTAGAGAGGTGTGGTCCCTGTAGTCTGTATCATTATGAGTTATGGAACTAGAGAGGTGTGGTCCCTGTAGTCTGTATCATTATGAGTTATGGAACTAGAGAGGTGTAGTCCCTGTAGTCTGTATCATTATGAGTTATGGAACTAGAGAGGTGTGGTCCCTGTAGTCTGTATCATTATGAGTTATGGAACTAGAGAGGTGTAGTCCCTGTAGTCTGTATCATTATGAGTTATGGAACTAGAGAGGTGTAGTCCCTGTAGTCTGTATCATTATGAGTTATGGAACTAGAGAGGTGTAGTCCCTGTAGTCTGTATCATTATGAGTTATGGAACTAGAGAGGTGTAGTCCCTGTAGTCTGTATCATTATGAGTTATGGAACTAGAGAGGTGTAGTCCCTGTAGTCTGTATCATTATGAGTTATGGAACTAGAGAGGTGTAGTCCCTGTAGTCTGTATCATTATGAGTTATGGAACTAGAGAGGTGTAGTCCCTGTAGTCTGTATCATTATGAGTTATGGAACTAGAGAGGTGTAGTCCCTGTAGTCTGTATCATTATGAGTTATGGAACTAGAGAGGTGTGGTCCCTGTAGTCTGTATCATTATGAGTTATGGAACTAGAGAGGTGTGGTCCCTGTAGTCTGTATCATTATGAGTTATGGAACTAGAGAGGTGTAGTCCCTGTAGTCTGTATCATTATGAGTTATGGAACTAGAGAGGTGTGGTCCCTGTAGTCTGTATCATTATGAGTTATGGAACTAGAGAGGTGTGGTCCCTGTAGTCTGTATCATTATGAGTTATGGAACTAGAGAGGTGTGGTCCCTGTAGTCTGTATCATTATGAGTTATGGAACTAGAGAGGTGTAGTCCCTGTAGTCTGTATCATTATGAGTTATGGAACTAGAGAGGTGTGGTCCCTGTAGTCTGTATCATTATGAGTTATGGAACTAGAGAGGTGTGGTCCCTGTAGTCTGTATCATTATGAGTTATGGAACTAGAGAGGTGTGGTCCCTGTAGTCTGTATCATTATGAGTTATGGAACTAGAGGTGTAGTCCCTGTAGTCTGTATCATTATGAGTTATGGAACTAGAGAGGTGTAGTCCCTGTAGTCTGTATCATTATGAGTTATGGAACTAGAGAGGTGTAGTCCCTGTAGTCTGTATCATTATGAGTTATGGAACTAGAGAGGTGTAGTCCCTGTAGTCTGTATCATTATGAGTTATGGAACTAGAGAGGTGTGGTCCCTGTAGTCTGTATCATTATGAGTTATGGAACTAGAGAGGTGTGGTCCCTGTAGTCTGTATCATTATGAGTTATGGAACTAGAGAGGTGTGGTCCCTGTAGTCTGTATCATTATGAGTTATGGAACTAGAGAGGTGTAGTCCCTGTAGTCTGTATCATTATGAGTTATGGAACTAGAGAGGTGTAGTCCCTGTAGTCTGTATCATTATGAGTTATGGAACTAGAGAGGTGTGGTCCCTGTAGTCTGTATCATTATGAGTTATGGAACTAGAGAGGTGTGGTCCCTGTAGTCTGTATCATTATGAGTTATGGAACTAGAGAGGTGTAGTCCCTGTAGTCTGTATCATTATGAGTTATGGAACTAGAGAGGTGTAGTCCCTGTAGTCTGTATCATTATGAGTTATGGAACTAGAGAGGTGTGGTCCCTGTAGTCTGTATCATTATGAGTTATGGAACTAGAGAGGTGTGGTCCCTGTAGTCTGTATCATTATGAGTTATGGAACTAGAGAGGTGTGGTCCCTGTAGTCTGTATCATTATGAGTTATGGAACTAGAGAGGTGTGGTCCCTGTAGTCTGTATCATTATGAGTTATGGAACTAGAGAGGTGTAGTCCCTGTAGTCTGTATCATTATGAGTTATGGAACTAGAGAGGTGTAGTCCCTGTAGTCTGTATCATTATGAGTTATGGAACTAGAGAGGTGTG
Source organism: Salmo salar (assembly GCF_905237065.1). Classification (NCBI taxonomy): domain Eukaryota; kingdom Metazoa; phylum Chordata; class Actinopteri; order Salmoniformes; family Salmonidae; genus Salmo; species Salmo salar. The sequence continues at coordinate 9,398 of NW_025547959.1, read as the reverse complement.
GTCCCTGTAGTCTGTATCATTATGAGTTATGGAACTAGAGAGGTGTAGTCCCTGTAGTCTGTATCATTATGAGTTATGGAACTAGAGAGGTGTGGTCCCTGTAGTCTGTATCATTATGAGTTATGGAACTAGAGAGGTGTGGTCCCTGTAGTCTGTATCATTATGAGTTATGGAACTAGAGAGGTGTAGTCCCTGTAGTCTGTATCATTATGAGTTATGGAACTAGAGAGGTGTGGTCCCTGTAGTCTGTATCATTATGAGTTATGGAACTAGAGAGGTGTGGTCCCTGTAGTCTGTATCATTATGAGTTATGGAACTAGAGAGGTGTGGTCCCTGTAGTCTGTATCATTATGAGTTATGGAACTAGAGAGGTGTAGTCCCTGTAGTCTGTATCATTATGAGTTATGGAACTAGAGAGGTGTAGTCCCTGTAGTCTGTATCATTATGAGTTATGGAACTAGAGAGGTGTAGTCCCTGTAGTCTGTATCATTATGAGTTATGGAACTAGAGAGGTGTGGTCCCTGTAGTCTGTATCATTATGAGTTATGGAACTAGAGAGGTGTGGTCCCTGTAGTCTGTATCATTATGAGTTATGGAACTAGAGAGGTGTGGTCCCTGTAGTCTGTATCATTATGAGTTATGGAACTAGAGAGGTGTAGTCCCTGTAGTCTGTATCATTATGAGTTATGGAACTAGAGAGGTGTAGTCCCTGTAGTCTGTATCATTATGAGTTATGGAACTAGAGAGGTGTGGTCCCTGTAGTCTGTATCATTATGAGTTATGGAACTAGAGAGGTGTAGTCCCTGTAGTCTGTATCATTATGAGTTATGGAACTAGAGAGGTGTGGTCCCTGTAGTCTGTATCATTATGAGTTATGGAACTAGAGAGGTGTAGGTCCCTGTAGTCTGTATCATTATGAGTTATGGAACTAGAGAGGTGTGGTCCCTGTAGTCTGTATCATTATGAGTTATGGAACTAGAGAGGTGTGGTCCCTGTAGTCTGTATCATTATGAGTTATGGAACTAGAGAGGTGTAGTCCCTGTAGTCTGTATCATTATGAGTTATGGAACTAGAGAGGTGTGGTCCCTGTAGTCTGTATCATTATGAGTTATGGAACTAGAGAGGTGTCCCGCCGTAGTCTGTATCATTATGAGTTATGGAACTAGAGAGGTGTGGTCCCTGTAGTCTGTATCATTATGAGTTATGGAACTAGAGAGGTGTAGTCCCTGTAGTCTGTATCATTATGAGTTATGGAACTAGAGAGGTGTAGTCCCTGTAGTCTGTATCATTATGAGTTATGGAACTAGAGAGGTGTAGTCCCTGTAGTCTGTATCATTATGAGTTATGGAACTAGAGAGGTGTAGTCCCTGTAGTCTGTATCATTATGAGTTATGGAACTAGAGAGGTGTAGTCCCTGTAGTCTGTATCATTATGAGTTATGGAACTAGAGAGGTGTGGTCCCTGTAGTCTGTATCATTATGAGTTATGGAACTAGAGAGGTGTGGTCCCTGTAGTCTGTATCATTATGAGTTATGGAACTAGAGAGGTGTAGTCCCTGTAGTCTGTATCATTATGAGTTATGGAACTAGAGAGGTGTAGTCCCTGTAGTCTGTATCATTATGAGTTATGGAACTAGAGAGGTGTGGTCCCTGTAGTCTGTATCATTATGAGTTATGGAACTAGAGAGGTGTGGTCCCTGTAGTCTGTATCATTATGAGTTATGGAACTAGAGAGGTGTAGTCCCTGTAGTCTGTATCATTATGAGTTATGGAACTAGAGAGGTGTGGTCCCTGTAGTCTGTATCATTATGAGTTATGGAACTAGAGAGGTGTGGTCCCTGTAGTCTGTATCATTATGAGTTATGGAACTAGAGAGGTGTAGTCCCTGTAGTCTGTATCATTATGAGTTATGGAACTAGAGAGGTGTAGTCCCTGTAGTCTGTATCATTATGAGTTATGGAACTAGAGAGGTGTAGTCCCTGTAGTCTGTATCATTATGAGTTATGGAACTAGAGAGGTGTGGTCCCTGTAGTCTGTATCATTATGAGTTATGGAACTAGAGAGGTGTAGTCCCTGTAGTCTGTATCATTATGAGTTATGGAACTAGAGAGGTGTAGTCCCTGTAGTCTGTATCATTATGAGTTATGGAACTAGAGAGGTGTAGTCCCTGTAGTCTGTATCATTATGAGTTATGGAACTAGAGAGGTGTGGTCCCTGTAGTCTGTATCATTATGAGTTATGGAACTAGAGAGGTGTGGTCCCTGTAGTCTGTATCATTATGAGTTATGGAACTAGAGAGGTGTAGTCCCTGTAGTCTGTATCATTATGAGTTATGGAACTAGAGAGGTGTGGTCCCTGTAGTCTGTATCATTATGAGTTATGGAACTAGAGAGGTGTAGTCCCTGTAGTCTGTATCATTATGAGTTATGGAACTAGAGAGGTGTAGTCCCTGTAGTCTGTATCATTATGAGTTATGGAACTAGAGAGGTGTAGTCCCTGTAGTCTGTATCATTATGAGTTATGGAACTAGAGAGGTGTGGTCCCTGTAGTCTGTATCATTATGAGTTATGGAACTAGAGAGGTGTGGTCCCTGTAGTCTGTATCATTATGAGTTATGGAACTAGAGAGGTGTGGTCCCTGTAGTCTGTATCATTATGAGTTATGGAACTAGAGAGGTGTGGTCCCTGTAGTCTGTATCATTATGAGTTATGGAACTAGAGAGGTGTAGTCCCTGTAGTCTGTATCATTATGAGTTATGGAACTAGAGAGGTGTAGTCCCTGTAGTCTGTATCATTATGAGTTATGGAACTAGAGAGGTGTAGTCCCTGTAGTCTGTATCATTATGAGTTATGGAACTAGAGAGGTGTGGTCCCTGTAGTCTGTATCATTATGAGTTATGGAACTAGAGAGGTGTAGTCCCTGTAGTCTGTATCATTATGAGTTATGGAACTAGAGAGGTGTAGTCCCTGTAGTCTGTATCATTATGAGTTATGGAACTAGAGAGGTGTAGTCCCTGTAGTCTGTATCATTATGAGTTATGGAACTAGAGAGGTGTGGTCCCTGTAGTCTGTATCATTATGAGTTATGGAACTAGAGAGGTGTGGTCCCTGTAGTCTGTATCATTATGAGTTATGGAACTAGAGAGGTGTGGTCCCTGTAGTCTGTATCATTATGAGTTATGGAACTAGAGAGGTGTAGTCCCTGTAGTCTGTATCATTATGAGTTATGGAACTAGAGAGGTGTGGTCCCTGTAGTCTGTATCATTATGAGTTATGGAACTAGAGAGGTGTAGTCCCTGTAGTCTGTATCATTATGAGTTATGGAACTAGAGAGGTGTAGTCCCTGTAGTCTGTATCATTATGAGTTATGGAACTAGAGAGGTGTAGTCCCTGTAGTCTGTATCATTATGAGTTATGGAACTAGAGAGGTGTGGTCCCTGTAGTCTGTATCATTATGAGTTATGGAACTAGAGAGGTGTAGTCCCGGTCTGTATCATTATGAGTTATGGAACTAGAGAGGTGTGGTCCCTGTAGTCTGTATCATTATGAGTTATGGAACTAGAGAGGTGTAGTCCCTGTAGTCTGTATCATTATGAGTTATGGAACTAGAGAGGTGTAGTCCCTGTAGTCTGTATCATTATGAGTTATGGAACTAGAGAGGTGTAGTCCCTGTAGTCTGTATCATTATGAGTTATGGAACTAGAGAGGTGTGGTCCCTGTAGTCTGTATCATTATGAGTTATGGAACTAGAGAGGTGTAGTCCCTGTAGTCTGTATCATTATGAGTTATGGAACTAGAGAGGTGTAGTCCCTGTAGTCTGTATCATTATGAGTTATGGAACTAGAGAGGTGTAGTCCCTGTAGTCTGTATCATTATGAGTTATGGAACTAGAGAGGTGTAGTCCCTGTAGTCTGTATCATTATGAGTTATGGAACTAGAGAGGTGTAGTCCCTGTAGTCTGTATCATTATGAGTTATGGAACTAGAGAGGTGTGGTCCCTGTAGTCTGTATCATTATGAGTTATGGAACTAGAGAGGTGTAGTCCCTGTAGTCTGTATCATTATGAGTTATGGAACTAGAGAGGTGTAGTCCCTGTAGTCTGTATCATTATGAGTTATGGAACTAGAGAGGTGTAGTCCCTGTAGTCTGTATCATTATGAGTTATGGAACTAGAGAGGTGTGGTCCCTGTAGTCTGTATCATTATGAGTTATGGAACTAGAGAGGTGTAGTCCCTGTAGTCTGTATCATTATGAGTTATGGAACTAGAGAGGTGTAGTCCCTGTAGTCTGTATCATTATGAGTTATGGAACTAGAGAGGTGTAGTCCCTGTAGTCTGTATCATTATGAGTTATGGAACTAGAGAGGTGTAGTCCCTGTAGTCTGTATCATTATGAGTTATGGAACTAGAGAGGTGTAGTCCCTGTAGTCTGTATCATTATGAGTTATGGAACTAGAGAGTGTGTAGTCCTGTATCATTATGAGTTATGGAACTAGAGAGGTGTGGTCCCTGTAGTCTGTATCATTATGAGTTATGGAACTAGAGAGGTGTGGTCCCTGTAGTCTGTATCATTATGAGTTATGGAACTAGAGAGGTGTGGTCCCTGTAGTCTGTATCATTATGAGTTATGGAACTAGAGAGGTGTAGTCCCTGTAGTCTGTATCATTATGAGTTATGGAACTAGAGAGGTGTAGTCCCTGTAGTCTGTATCATTATGAGTTATGGAACTAGAGAGGTGTGGTCCCTGTAGTCTGTATCATTATGAGTTATGGAACTAGAGAGGTGTGGTCCCTGTAGTCTGTATCATTATGAGTTATGGAACTAGAGAGGTGTGGTCCCTGTAGTCTGTATCATTATGAGTTATGGAACTAGAGAGGTGTAGTCCCTGTAGTCTGTATCATTATGAGTTATGGAACTAGAGAGGTGTGGTCCCTGTAGTCTGTATCATTATGAGTTATGGAACTAGAGAGGTGTGGTCCCTGTAGTCTGTATCATTATGAGTTATGGAACTAGAGAGGTGTGGTCCCTGTAGTCTGTATCATTATGAGTTATGGAACTAGAGAGGTGTGGTCCCTGTAGTCTGTATCATTATGAGTTATGGAACTAGAGAGGTGTAGTCCCTGTAGTCTGTATCATTATGAGTTATGGAACTAGAGAGGTGTGGTCCCTGTAGTCTGTATCATTATGAGTTATGGAACTAGAGAGGTGTGGTCCCTGTAGTCTGTATCATTATGAGTTATGGAACTAGAGAGGTGTAGTCCCTGTAGTCTGTATCATTATGAGTTATGGAACTAGAGAGGTGTAGTCCCTGTAGTCTGTATCATTATGAGTTATGGAACTAGAGAGGTGTGGTCCCTGTAGTCTGTATCATTATGAGTTATGGAACTAGAGAGGTGTAGTCCCTGTAGTCTGTATCATTATGAGTTATGGAACTAGAGAGGTGTGGTCCCTGTAGTCTGTATCATTATGAGTTATGGAACTAGAGAGGTGTAGTCCCTGTAGTCTGTATCATTATGAGTTATGGAACTAGAGAGGTGTAGTCCCTGTAGTCTGTATCATTATGAGTTATGGAACTAGAGAGGTGTAGTCCCTGTAGTCTGTATCATTATGAGTTATGGAACTAGAGAGGTGTAGTCCCTGTAGTCTGTATCATTATGAGTTATGGAACTAGAGAGGTGTAGTCCCTGTAGTCTGTATCATTATGAGTTATGGAACTAGAGAGGTGTAGTCCCTGTAGTCTGTATCATTATGAGTTATGGAACTAGAGAGGTGTAGTCCCTGTAGTCTGTATCATTATGAGTTATGGAACTAGAGAGGTGTAGTCCCTGTAGTCTGTATCATTATGAGTTATGGAACTAGAGAGGTGTAGTCCCTGTAGTCTGTATCATTATGAGTTATGGAACTAGAGAGGTGTGGTCCCTGTAGTCTGTATCATTATGAGTTATGGAACTAGAGAGGTGTGGTCCCTGTAGTCTGTATCATTATGAGTTATGGAACTAGAGAGGTGTAGTCCCTGTAGTCTGTATCATTATGAGTTATGGAACTAGAGAGGTGTAGTCCCTGTAGTCTGTATCATTATGAGTTATGGAACTAGAGAGGTGTAGTCCCTGTAGTCTGTATCATTATGAGTTATGGAACTAGAGAGGTGTAGTCCCTGTAGTCTGTATCATTATGAGTTATGGAACTAGAGAGGTGTAGTCCCTGTAGTCTGTATCATTATGAGTTATGGAACTAGAGAGGTGTAGTCCCTGTAGTCTGTATCATTATGAGTTATGGAACTAGAGAGGTGTAGTCCCTGTAGTCTGTATCATTATGAGTTATGGAACTAGAGAGGTGTAGTCCCTGTAGTCTGTATCATTATGAGTTATGGAACTAGAGAGGTGTAGTCCCTGTAGTCTGTATCATTATGAGTTATGGAACTAGAGAGGTGTGGTCCCTGTAGTCTGTATCATTATGAGTTATGGAACTAGAGAGGTGTAGTCCCTGTAGTCTGTATCATTATGAGTTATGGAACTAGAGAGGTGTAGTCCCTGTAGTCTGTATCATTATGAGTTATGGAACTAGAGAGGTGTGGTCCCTGTAGTCTGTATCATTATGAGTTATGGAACTAGAGAGGTGTAGTCCCTGTAGTCTGTATCATTATGAGTTATGGAACTAGAGAGGTGTGGTCCCTGTAGTCTGTATCATTATGAGTTATGGAACTAGAGAGGTGTAGTCCCTGTAGTCTGTATCATTATGAGTTATGGAACTAGAGAGGTGTGGTCCCTGTAGTCTGTATCATTATGAGTTATGGAACTAGAGAGGTGTAGTCCCTGTAGTCTGTATCATTATGAGTTATGGAACTAGAGAGGTGTGGTCCCTGTAGTCTGTATCATTATGAGTTATGGAACTAGAGAGGTGTAGTCCCTGTAGTCTGTATCATTATGAGTTATGGAACTAGAGAGGTGTGGTCCCTGTAGTCTGTATCATTATGAGTTATGGAACTAGAGAGGTGTGGTCCCTGTAGTCTGTATCATTATGAGTTATGGAACTAGAGAGGTGTGGTCCCTGTAGTCTGTATCATTATGAGTTATGGAACTAGAGAGGTGTAGTCCCTGTAGTCTGTATCATTATGAGTTATGGAACTAGAGAGGTGTGGTCCCTGTAGTCTGTATCATTATGAGTTATGGAACTAGAGAGGTGTGGTCCCTGTAGTCTGTATCATTATGAGTTATGGAACTAGAGAGGTGTAGTCCCTGTAGTCTGTATCATTATGAGTTATGGAACTAGAGAGGTGTAGTCCCTGTAGTCTGTATCATTATGAGTTATGGAACTAGAGAGGTGTGGTCCCTGTAGTCTGTATCATTATGAGTTATGGAACTAGAGAGGTGTAGTCCCTGTAGTCTGTATCATTATGAGTTATGGAACTAGAGAGGTGTAGTCCCTGTAGTCTGTATCATTATGAGTTATGGAACTAGAGAGGTGTGGTCCCTGTAGTCTGTATCATTATGAGTTATGGAACTAGAGAGGTGTGGTCCCTGTAGTCTGTATCATTATGAGTTATGGAACTAGAGAGGTGTGGTCCCTGTAGTCTGTATCATTATGAGTTATGGAACTAGAGAGGTGTGGTCCCTGTAGTCTGTATCATTATGAGTTATGGAACTAGAGAGGTGTGGTCCCTGTAGTCTGTATCATTATGAGTTATGGAACTAGAGAGGTGTAGTCCCTGTAGTCTGTATCATTATGAGTTATGGAACTAGAGAGGTCTGGTCCCTGTAGTCTGTATCATTATGAGTTATGGAACTAGAGAGGTGTGGTCCCTGTAGTCTGTATCATTATGAGTTATGGAACTAGAGAGGTGTAGTCCCTGTAGTCTGTATCATTATGAGTTATGGAACTAGAGAGGTGTAGTCCCTGTAGTCTGTATCATTATGAGTTATGGAACTAGAGAGGTGTAGTCCCTGTAGTCTGTATCATTATGAGTTATGGAACTAGAGAGGTGTAGTCCCTGTAGTCTGTATCATTATGAGTTATGGAACTAGAGAGGTGTAGTCCCTGTAGTCTGTATCATTGTGAGTTATGGAACTAGAGAGGTGTAGTCCCTGTAGTCTGTATCATTATGAGTTATGGAACTAGAGAGGTGTAGTCCCTGTAGTCTGTATCATTATGAGTTATGGAACTAGAGAGGTGTAGTCCCTGTAGTCTGTATCATTATGAGTTATGGAACTAGAGAGGTGTAGTCCCTGTAGTCTGTATCATTATGAGTTATGGAACTAGAGAGGTGTAGTCCCTGTAGTCTGTATCATTATGAGTTATGGAACTAGAGAGGTGTAGTCCCTGTAGTCTGTATCATTATGAGTTATGGAACTAGAGAGGTGTAGTCCCTGTAGTCTGTATCATTATGAGTTATGGAACTAGAGAGGTGTGGTCCCTGTAGTCTGTATCATTATGAGTTATGGAACTAGAGAGGTGTAGTCCCTGTAGTCTGTATCATTATGAGTTATGGAACTAGAGAGGTGTGGTCCTGTAGTCTGTATCATTATGAGTTATGGAACTAGAGAGGTGTAGTCCCTGTAGTCTGTATCATTATGAGTTATGGAACTAGAGAGGTGTAGTCCCTGTAGTCTGTATCATTATGAGTTATGGAACTAGAGAGGTGTGGTCCCGTAGTCTGTATCATTATGAGTTGTGGAACTAGAGAGGTGTGGTCCCTGTAGTCTGTATCATTATGAGTTATGGAACTAGAGAGGTGTAGTCCCTGTAGTCTGTATCATTATGAGTTATGGAACTAGAGAGGTGTAGTCCCTGTAGTCTGTATCATTATGAGTTATGGAACTAGAGAGGTGTAGTCCCTGTAGTCTGTATCATTATGAGTTATGGAACTAGAGAGGTGTGGTCCCTGTAGTCTGTATCATTATGAGTTATGGAACTAGAGAGGTGTAGTCCCTGTAGTCTGTATCATTATGAGTTATGGAACTAGAGAGGTGTAGTCCCTGTAGTCTGTATCATTATGAGTTATGGAACTAGAGAGGTGTAGTCCCCTGTAGTCTGTATCATTATGAGTTATGGAACTAGAGAGGTGTGGTCCGTAGTCTGTATCATTATGAGTTATGGAACTAGAGAGGTGTAGTCCCTGTAGTCTGTATCATTATGAGTTATGGAACTAGAGAGGTGTGGTCCCTGTAGTCTGTATCATTATGGAGTTATGGAACTAGAGAGGTGTAGTCCCTGTAGTCGTATCATTATGAGTTATGGAACTAGAGAGGTGTGGTCCCTGCTTAGTCTGTATCATTATGAGTTATGGAACTAGAGAGGTGTGAGTCTGTATGTCATTATGAGTTATGGAACTAGAGAGGTGTAGTCCCCTGTAGCTGTATCATTATGAGTTATGGAACTGAGAGAGTGTGTAGTCCCTGTAGTCT
>NW_025547957.1:0-8274 GCF_905237065.1 Salmo salar | reverse complement strand
GCTTAAAACCTCTTGGGGCTAGGTGGGACCTAGCGTACCACCCGTGGTGTCACCTCCATCAACAGCAGGTGCATTTCCAAGAAGACGGCCAAATTTGAATCCAAATAAATGTCAAAATTCAAATTTTTCAAAAATACAACTATGTTACACCATTTGAAAGATAAACATCTCCTTAATCTAACCACGTTTTTACGATTTCAAAAAGGTTTTTACGGTAAAGCATAAATTTAGAGTATGTTAGGACAGTACATTTACAAGAGTTGTGTGTAATGTTTTGTCAATTCAAAGACAGGGTCACCAAAACCATAAAACCAGCTAAAATGATGCACTAACCTTTTACAATCTCCATCAGATGACACTCCTAGGGACATTATGTTAGACAATGCATGCATTTTTAGTTCTATCAAGTTGATATTTATATACAAAAACAGCGTTTTACTATGGCATTGATGTTGAGGAAATCGTTTCCTCAATAACGGCAGTCAAGTCAGCGTCACAAATTAAATAATTAAAATTAGAAAACATTGGTAAAATATTATATTGTCATTTAAAGAATTATAGATTTACATCTTTTGAAAGCGCAATCAACTTGCCAGATTTAAAAAATAACCTTACTGGGAAATCACACTTTGCAATAATCTGAGCACTGTGCTCCCAGAAAAATACGCTTGCATGATACAGACTAGGCGTCATGTTGGGGAGATCTAAAATCGAAAATACTATGTAAATAATCCATTACCTTTGATTCTCTTCATCAGATGTCACTTCCAGGTATCACAGGTCCATAACGAATGTAGTTTTGTTCAAAAAAGCTCATCATTTATGTCCAAAAATCTCCGTCTCGTTAGCACATGATGTAAAGCCAGCCGGACTTCTCGTCATGAACAGGGGAAAAATATATTTCCGTTCGTTCAAACATGTCAACACGTTGTATAGCATAAATCATTAGGGCCTTTTTAACCAGAACATGAATAATATTCAAGGTGGACGAATGCATAGTCTTTATAACGTATTGGAACGAGGGTACCCAACATGAAGTAGCGCGCCAGGTGTCTAATGGGACATCACCGTTCCATGGCTCTTGTTCGGTCAGATCTCCCTCCAGAAGACTCAAAACACTTTGTAAAGGCTGGTGACATCTAGTGGAAGCAATAGGAAGTGCCAAAATATTCCTAAACCCCCTGTGTTTTTCAATGGGATAGGTTTAAAGTCAATACAACACATCAGGTATCCACTTCCTGTCAGAAAATGTCTCAGGGTTTTGCCTGCCAAATGAGTTCTGTTATACTCCACAGACACCATTCAAACAGTTTTGGAAACTTTAGAGTGTTTTCTATCCATATATAATAAGTATATGCATATTCTAGTTACTGGGTAGGATTAGTAACCAGATTAAATCGGGTACATTTTTTTTATCCAGACGTGCAAATGCTGCCCCCTAGACCCAACAGGTTAATTAATTGAAGAATCCATAGTACAGTGGGGTAAAAAAGTATTTGATCCCTGCTGATTTTGTATGTTTGCCCACTGATAAAGAAAGGATCAGTCTATCATTTTAATGGTAGGTTTATGTGAACAGTGAGAGACAGAATAACAGCAAATGTCACGTTCTCTTAGGAGCAGGAAAGGAGTAGAGTCAAAATGCAGGAGACTGAGGTCCGGTAGGTCAAAAGTTTATTTCCACCGTAGACAATAAGGCGTCCGAAAAAGGCACAGGGTGCGCATAACACCCAAACCAGGAGAATCGTTCGGAAACGTTTAACCTGTTAGGGCTAGGGGCAGTATTGACACGGCGGATAAAAAACGTACCCGATTTAATCTGGTTACTACTCCTGCCCAGTAACTAGAATATGCATATAATTATTGGCTTTGGATAGAAAACACCCTAAAGTTTCTAAAACTGTTTGAATGGTGTCTGTGAGTATAACAGAACTCATATGGCAGGCCAAAACCTGAGAAGATTCCATGCAGGAAGTGGGCTGTCTGACAAGTTGTGTTTCATCTTGGCTCTTTTTATTGAAGACCGAGGATCTTTGCTGTAACGTGACACTTCCTACGGCTCCCATAGGCTCTCAGAGCCCGGGAAAAGCTGAACGATATCGAGGCAGCCTCTGGCTGAAACACTTTATCGCGTTTGGCAAGTGGCCGATCAGAGTACTATGGGCTTAGGCGCATGCCGGAGTCGACCCCATGCTTTATTTTCTTTCGTCTGTTTACCTAAACGCAGATTCCCGGTCGGAATATTATCGCTTTTTTATGAGAAAAAATGGCATAAAAATTGATTTTAAACAGCGGTTGACATGCTTGAAGTACGGTAATGGAATATTTAGAAATTTCTTGTCACGAATTGCGCCATGCTCGTCACCCTTATTTACCCTTTCGGATAGTGTCTAGAACGCATACGAACAAAATGCCGCTATTTGGATATAACAATGGATTATTTTGAACCAAACCAACATATGTTATTGAAGTAGAAGTCCTGGGAGTGCATTCTGACGAAGACAGCAAAGGTAATAACATTTTTCTTATAGTAAATCTGACTTTGGTGAGTGCTAAACTTGCTGGGTGTCTAAATAGCTAGCCCTGTGATGCCGGGCTATCTACTGAGAATATTGCAAAATGTGCTTTCACCGAAAAGCTATTTTAAAATCGGACATATCGAGTGCATAGAGGAGTTCTGAATCTATAATTCTTAAAATAATTGTTATGCTTTTGTGAACGTTTATTGTGAGTAATTTAGTAAATTCACCGGCAGTGTTCGGGTGGGAATGCTAGTCACATGCTAGTCACATGCTAATGTAAAAAGCTGGTTTTGATATAAATATGAACTTGATTGAACAAAACATGCATGTATTGTATAACATAATGTCCTAGGGTTGTCATCTGCTGAAGATCATCAAAGGTTAGTGCTACATTTAGCTGTGGTTTGGGTTTATGTGGACATTATATGCTAGCTTGAAAAATGGGTGTCTGATTATTTCTGGCTGGGTACTCTGCTGACATAATCTAATGTTTTGCTTTCGTTGTAAAGCCTTTTTGAAATCGGACAGTGTGGTTAGATTAACGAGAGTCTTGTCTTTAAAATGGTGTAAAATAGTAATATGTTTGAAAAATTGAAGTTTTAGCATTTTGAGGAATTTGAATAACGCACGGGATTACACTGGCTGTTGAGTGGTGGGACGCAAGCGTCCCCCCCTAGCCCATAGAGGTTAACGCACTGGCGCAGCCAGTAAACTTACAGTACAGAACAATAACACGCTTAATATAAAGACAGCCTAACTAACACCCCTGTCCTCTAGCGACAGATAAACAGTACTGACAGCATATCACACTGAACAGAAACAATTACCCACAACCCCAAAGAAAAACACACACTCCTATATAGATACTCCCAATCAAAGGAACTCAACACACCTGCCTTCAATTGGGAGTCCTAATCACCAACACAACCATTCACACACACAAAAAACCCTGCCACATCTGACCAAAACTAATCCAATTGCTCCCTCTGCTGGTCAGGATGTGACAGCAAAAATATCCAGAAAACGCATGTCAAAAATGATATAAATTGATTAGCATTTTAATCAGGGAAATAAGTATTTGACCCCCTCTCAATCAGAAAGATTTCTGTCTCCCAGATGTCTTTTATCACAGGTAACGAGCTGAGATTAGGAGCACACTCTTCAAGGGAGTGATCTAACCGCTGCTTGTTACCTGTAAAAAGACACCTGTCCACAGAAGGAATCAATCAGATTCCAAACTCTCCACCATGGCCAAGACCAAAGAGCTCTCCAAGGATGTCAGGGACAAGATTGTAGACCTACATAAGGCTGGAATGGGCTACAAGACCATCGCCAAGCAGCTTGGTTAGAAGGTGAGACAACATTTGGTGCAATTACGCAAATGGAAGAAGCACAAAAGAACTGTCAATCTCCTTCGGCCTGGGGCTCCATGCAAGATCTCACCCCGTGGGGTTGCAATGATCATGAGAACAGTGAGGAATCAGCCCAGAACTACACAGGAGGATCTTGTCAATGATCTCAATGCAGCTTGGACCATAGTCACCAAGAAAACAATTGGTAACACTACGCCGTGAAGGACTGAAATCCTGCAGTGCCCGCAAGGTCCCCTGCTCAAGAATACATATACATGCCCGTCTGAAGTTTGCCAATGAACATCTGAATGATTCAGAGGACAACTGGTGAAAGTGTTGTGGTCAGATGAGACCAATATGGAGCTCTTTGGCATCAACTCAACTCGCCTGTGTTTGGAGGAGGAGGAATGCTGTGTCACGATGCTATAAGACAGAAAACAGAAGCAGACCAGAACAAGGTGAGTAAAAATGAAGTTGAGTATTTATTGGTAGTCTTGATGTGTAATTTGAGTGATCCAGGAGACGGAGCGGCAGGGAGGTGAGTTGATGAGAGTAAATGGGTTGATCCAATGAAGTCACTGTATCCACCGGCTGGCCAGGCAAGGGAGTTGAATGTTCCGGAAAGAATGACTGTAGACAGAGTAAACGGGAGTGAGTAACCAGTAACAAGCACAAAACAAGAAACTAGCTCAGTAAACATGAGGCTGATACGCTGGCACAACATACTGTTCGTTACAACGATCCGACAGGGAATGGATGTCAGCTCAGGGTTTAAGAAGAGAGTGAAGATTAGGACCAGGTGTGCAGAAGGTTGATGAGATGCAGGTGCGGGTAATAAATAGATCTCCGCCTAACCTCATTGCCTGGCAACCAGACAGGGTGCGTTCAGGAACCTTAGACAATACTCAAATCAAAAACAGTCATCTCAGGCAAGAAACAGACTCATGAAGCGGGATTCTGACAGTACCCCCCCTCCGACCAAGCCACCGGGACGGACAACCCGGAGCGCCAGGATGGAGGGCGGTAGAAGTCGTAAGGAGTGTATTGTCCAGGATTTGACGCCGAGGAATCCAACTCCTCTCCTCAGGACCATACCCCTCCCAGTCCACGAGATACTGAAAACCCCGACCCTGCTGTCTGGCATCCATAATGTGGCGCCACCGTTAGACTGACCACCTCCGATCATCCGGCGGGGGAGGAGGAGCTAGGGGGTAGCGGAGGACTGAGGTGCTCAGGCTTGAGTAGAACATGAATGCGGTATCATTCTGGCCTCTGTTAGGGCTGCTATTTACACGCCGGATAAAACGTACCCGATTTAATCTGATTATTCTACTCCCAGAAACTAGAATATGCATATAATTATTGGCTTTATAAAACCCCTAAATTTTCTAAAACTGTTTTGAATGGTGTCTGTGATATAACAGAACTCATTGGCGGCAAAAACCTGAGAAGATTCTGTACCAGAATACATCTCTACCATTCTTGGGACTTCTTGGCTCTGATTATTAACATTTAGGATCTTTGCTGTAACTACACTTCCTCTCCTCCCAACTCTCAGAAGGCGGGAAAAAGCTAATGTTAATTCCACCCTGGCTGAAAAACTTTAAGCGCCTTTGGTTAAGTGGTCTATCAGAGGACAATGGCTGAGGCGCTGCACGAGGGGATCCCATTTTTTATTTTCTCTCTCTTTGTCTAAAAAGATTCCCAGGTTTTTTTTTAAATGGCATAAATGATTTTCATTACATCTAGAATTAATAATATTAATTTTTTTTCACGAAGCGCGTCGGCGCGTAACCCTTATTTACCCTTTTGGATGTGTCTTGAGCGCACAAACAAAATGCCGCTATTTGGATATAACTATGGATTATTTTGACCAAACCAACATTTGTTATTGAAGTAGAAGTCCTGGGAGTGCATTCTGATGAAGAACACCAAAGGTAATAACATTTTTCTTATAGTAAATCTGACTTTGGTGAGGCTAAAATTGGTGTGTAATAGCTAGCCCTGTATCTCTATCTCTTAATATTGCAAAATGTGCTTTCCAAAACTATTTTAAAATCGGAATCATCATGGAGTCTTATCTATAATTCTTAAATTTGTTCATGTTTTTGTGAAAGTTTATACGTGATAATTTATTATTCCGGTTTTGGGTATGCTATTTTGAACTCACATGCTAATTAAAAAGTGGTTTTGATATAAATATAACTTGATTGAACAAAACATTTCATGTATTTATATCATAATGGCCTATTGTCATCTATAAATCATCAAGGTTAGTGTTGCATTTAGCTGTATTTGGGTTTATTACATTATATCTATTAAAAAATGGGTGTCTGATTATTTCTGTCTGTACTCTCTAATAATCTATGTTTTAACTTTAGTTAGCAAACCCTTTTTGAAATCGGACAGTGTGGTTAGATTAACCTGTTGGGGGCTAGGGGCAGTAATTGACATCCTGATAAAAAAAATACCGATTTAATCTGGTTACTACTCCTGCCCAGTTACTAGAGATATCCATATAATTATTGGCTTTATAAAAACACTCCAAAGTTTCTAAAATGTTTGAATGTTGTCTGTGATATAACACTCAAATGGCATCAAAACCTGAGAAGATTCTGTACAGATCCTCTCCATTTCTTGCCTTCTTTGCCATCTCTATCCATTAAAAGGATCTCTTTTACGTGACACTGCCTACGGCTCCAAGCATAGGCTCTCAGAAGGCGGCCAAAAGCTGAATCTTGCTTTGCAGCTCTGGCTAAAAAAAGTAGCCCGTTTGGGTAGTGGCTGGTTAAGTACTGTGAACTCAGGCCTCTCATTTTATTTTCTTTCCTCTGTTTACCTACGAGATTCCCGGTGGGAATATTATCCTTTTCACGAGAAAAATGGCATAAAAATGGATTTTAACCTGTTAGGGCTAGGGGCAAATATTGACCACGCTGATAAAAAACATACCCGATTTAATCTGGTTACCACTCCTACCCATACTGTTCTATACTTATTCATATGATAAAACACCCTAAAGTTTCTAAAACTGTTTAATGGTGTCTGTGAGTATAACAGAACTCAAATGGCAGGTCAAAACCTGGATTCCTTTTCAGGAAGTGGCCTGTCTACCATTTCTTGAACTTCTTTTTCCATCTCTATCTTTTACTAAGGATCTCTCTCTAACTACATTCCCGTCGTCCATAGCGCTCAGAGCCGAAAAAGTTTTCATTCTGCAGTTTCCTTTCTCAAGTGGCCGATCAAGGGACTCTGCCTTATCCTACCCGACCCCCCCCTTAATGTATATTTTCCTCTGTTTCGAAAAGGAGATTCCCTGTCGGAATATTATACGCTTTTCTCACGAGAAAAATGGCGATAAAAATTGATTTTAGCGTTACATGCTAAAATTAATGAATTTTAATTTTTTGTCACGTTTGCCCATGCGTCACACTTCTTTACCATTTCGATTTCTGGAGACGCATACAACCAAACCTATTCGGATTAATGTTATTTTACCAAACCACATTTTTATTATTTTGTGCATTCTCATAACAATAATCAAATTTTATTCAAATGATTATGTGAGTCTACACTTCCGGGTGTCTAAAGCGACCACTGATGCCTGGGGGCTATGTACTTAGAATATTGCAAAATGTGCTTTCACCAAAAGCTATTTTAAAATCGGACATGTCGAGTGCATAAGGAGGTCTGTATCTATAATTCTTAAAATAATTGTTATGCTTTGTGACTTTATCTGAGTATTTATAAAATGTTGCGAATTCCCGGAAGTTTGGGTTGCTAGTTCTGACCGTCACATGCTAATGTAAAGCTAGTTTTTATATAAATATAATTATTACAAAACATGCATTATTGTATAATATATCTGTTTCTCTGATAAATCATCAGGTGAGTGCTCATTTAGCTGTCTTTTGGGTTTTGGTGACATATATGCTGTTGAATGGTGTCTATTATTTCTGTCTTGGTACTCTGCTACATAATCTAATGTTTTGCTTTCGTTGTAAAGCTTTTTAAATCGATTTTTTAAAGTCTTGTCTTTATTTAATAGTCATTTTTAGATTGAATATATTTTTAAGGTTTTATCGCTCCACAGGCTGCAAGTGGCTGTTACGTAGGTGGGACGCAAGCTCCCACCTACCTAGAGGTTTAACAGCGTTACATGCCTTTAATGAATATTTAGACTTTTTTGTCACGGTGCGCCTTGCTTTCGTACCCGATCTACCATTTCGGATAGTGTCTGATCATACAACAAAAACCCGCTATTTGATATAACATGGATTATTTTGGACCAAACCAACATTTGTTATTGAAGTGGCAGTCCTGGGAGTGCATTCTGGCGAAACAACAAAGGTAATCAAACTTTTTTAATAATAAAAATCTACTTTGGTCGGGCTAAACTT